>NW_022639477.1:804488-817502 GCF_010583005.1 Odontomachus brunneus
TATATATATATATATATATATATATATATATATATATATATATATATATATATATATATATATATATAAATATCTATCTATAATACATCTATACGCGCATACATGCATTGCATACGTATTTCGCGCTCGTATATGTCGTACGTGATAGAGGCGCACAGTGAATAAAAACAAAGAGACAGGGATAAAGGGAGAGAGGGAGGAAGAGAAAGAGAGAAAGCAAGAGACAAAAGGGATTATTAGTGTAGGAATACAGAAGGTAGGAGGAGCCTGTACATTGTATACGAGAGAGAGAGAAAGAGAGGGAGAGAGTATATTTCCGAACCCGGCGTGTTTCATCGTGAGGTCACATCGTCTTCGTGCGGATCTACATGCCAAGTCGAGTGCCCCCACGACCGATTGAGGACAATTCGGGAAATTAAGCGGGCCAACCGAGGACCCTCCGACCATGTCGCTGCTCAGCGTAACGGGTAAGCCTTCTCATGAACTTTCCCTTCAAACTTGTAGTTTATTGCATTACACGGGACGGATATCCAGTTGATGAGATCGGTGCGAGTTGAACGCTTGCCAATTGACTCGCAATTGCAATTTCGAGAAGCGCGCGAAGCAACCTGAGCCTTCTCGATCTTCGTTCTTTCGCGAAAGCATGGTTTTATGTATCTTGCGAAATAATTGTCGGAGGTTATACATTCGTTGAGGGGGCTTGAAGCAAACCGCTGTGAACAAGTCGTTGCGCCTGGGAACGTGGTAGACGTGATTACCGCGTCACACCTTTCGCGTGCGAGATATGCCGTGAAAAGATCCGCATCTCGAAACGAACAGAATGAGCGATATAGCGCTATTAAAGTCTCGTGCAAAAAAAAAAGTGGCGGCTACCTCGAAACCGTTCCGACTTCTTTACGAGCTTTTCGTCGGAGATAAGAACTCCTCCCTGTTGGAAAAGTTCAAAGAGGATTTTCAGGTCTTTTCCGGATTTGCGTGCCGTGAGGGGAGAGAGAGAGTGAGAGAGAGAAAGAGAGAGAAAAAATAGAAAGGCGGGTCGGAAATTCTCGTAGGTCGGTATCAATCATTGTCGCGCCACTGGGTGGTGGACGCGCGAGGGTCGAATTAAGCGGAACGTTAGACGCGTGATGTAATTAGCGTTAATGAAATCGCTAATTGCGTTAATAGGGAACGGTGGTTCGCTGGCGTTGGCGTGCCACTTAAGTATTGCGAAAAATGTCTCGTTTTCCTCTTCTCCTCGCTGTTATTCTCACCGGACGAGGTGGCGAGCGCTGAGCGTGTCAGGGCGCGACTGATGCGCTTAATTTCCAACCCCCGATAGCGTAGAAAGATTACAATGCGTCGCACCGGCAATTATACCAGCAATAAGGTAAAAATAGCAATGCCCAAACACGTGCCTGAACATTCTTACTGCGTGTGTGTTGGTCTTTAAATAAGAATATTTAAACTTTTTCAACGTACACAGAGTGTCCGGTAACTTGCGTTAGAGCCGCGGTGTATGGATAAATTAGGTCAAAATGAAGAAAAAATTCTACCATTTCTCGAAGAACCGCGTAAACTGTTGAATTAATAATTAAAGGAGATTGTCATGTGCGGTACGGCAGATGAATAGTGATAGCGACGTCTGTTTTGTAGATTAGATCAAACTGAACGAAAAAGTCCTCTATCATTTTGCAAATAACCATGTAGATTTTAGTTATTAATTGTTAAATGACATTGATGCATTATCGTACGTGGTACTTTTATCTTACGACGACGATGACGGTGCGATACGCGCGACACGCGCTCCGGATCGATCGATCGGCCGCTTTTATCGTTATCGCACGCATCTCTTTCCCATTGTCTCGCTGGAGAACGCGGCTTGATTATCGACTTAGCGTGATTTATGCGGCATCTTGCGCATCCCGCGCGTTCGCCACGCCGCGCCGCGCGCTCAATGCGGGGACGTACGCGCGGCCGGAATCGATATCCAAACGTCCGCGACAGCACTCCCAGACGACTGTAACTTGATTACATGATAGATGCAGCGCGACTATATCCATCATAACTTAACGCCGGGCCGCGGATATCTTCTGTTCCGGGCGGAAAGTATAGACGCGCGGCCGGCTAAGAAATATGATGGCGCATAAAGCGATTTCAGAGGCGAAGCTCATTGTTCCGTGAATAGCCGCGCGCGATACTGAAATCCGACTTGACGTAATCCAGTACGGGAGCACCGGCCGTGGATATACGTACAAATTTCGTGCGCTTTTACATGTATCGTCCCCCCGTGCATGTGAAACGCGAGGGGTTCGAGACAGCCGGACGCCAAGATCGCTTTTGCTTAGTTTGCAGTACCGATATTTCCGGTCTAGGAGTCCGGACTCCAGGGGTCAACGAACTTCCCTCTGTCCAACGAACTACTTAAGCGTACGTTCTTCCCGACGTTCGTATTAGCGTTCGATAACGTTAACGAATGTGTATCCTCGCGCGACTCTCCGTTCAATGGAGAGGTAGTTCGCTGGAAATTTTAATAGAAAGCCGACACAACTCGGCGCTCATCTCCGACCGCGAATGGACGTACGTGCGCGTTTTCAGACACTTTCTCGCTACTCAGTACATATTTCTGCCGGGTCTAAAACTAGACGGGCGCAGTGCAGCGCGATACCTCCATGTATCTTGCTCCAAGTTACATTCCGCCAAGCTTTAACATATATTGTTCACTCGTGGAGATCTAGATGGAAATATCTTCTCTTCGAGCACACAACACACACGCACACACATACACACAGAACACCACGCATACATTCGAGTCCCGCAACCTTTTTCCCCGCCTTGTACTTGGCGTCTTGGCGAGTGTCCGGGATGGAAATGGCTGACTCGCGGTGTCTGACGCCGGCAGGGACCGGGGGATTCTAAAAATATATATCGACTGACAATAACGAGAAATAATGCGCAGCGCCGTCTCGCCATTCTCATCCCGCGTGTATTCATAAATATTGCCAGGTCGTGCGCGAGTCGACGACAGCGCGCAGTAAGTACGCGAACGCGCAACACGACAGGCAGGCAGGCAGGCATGCAAGCAGCACCTAACTCAGGTGTGCTCAGGTGGTTTCTTCCAGGCCCGTGTGTACACAGCGCGCGTTTGTATATCAGAGCGAGCGAGTGTTCGTCCATGACTATGAGACACGGGGAGCATAGTGCAACGGTTGACCCCGGTGCGCGGGGTCATTCCCTCCTTCAGCCACAGCTTCGACCCCACTCGCTTCGAGCCACCGTCGCCCCCTACCGCGGCTCTTCAGCCATCCTTCTTCCCCTACCTACCCGCCACCCCTGCCTCGCTTTCGTCTTCTGCCTTCGTCTTCCCAACCCGCGCGGGGCCGCGCTGCTATCACAACCACCACGCGATTCACCTCTTTATCTCTCTTTCTTTCCCTCCCTCTGTCTCTCTCTCTCTCTCTTTCTCTCTCTCTCTCTTTCGTCTCTCTGCTCGTCGTTTATCCGAGCAGCGATGTATCTACCAGGTGGTACGAACTATGCAAACTCCCGTATGCATGCTATACAGCCGCGCCGCGAGCGAACACGGATTTTCTCTCTGTCTGCGAGTCGAGAAACGAAGTTAGGCCGCGGAAAATTGTGCGCGGCCGCGCGCGGTAGTACGCCGCAGCGATTGTTCATCGGGCCCTCCGTGTGCGCGAAAGACGAGCGCGCCATGAGGAAGCCACATCGGAGGCCGGCGCATCGTCGGGGAAAAGGCGGCAATTTGCGTGCGGAAACAACGATCCGATCCGCCGCGGCTGGTGATTAAAACGGACTCGCGCTTTGCATACAGTTAATTTATCTCTCCGCAGTTTTAGATCCAGATCCTTTAGAGGCGATCCGATTAGAAGAAAGATCCGCTCGCGCGCCAAAATTATCTCGCCGCTGGATAAATAGGATTCCACGCGCTCGGTATCTGATGGAGCGCGCACAGATTCGCGGGATACTTGATGAATAATTAGTCGAGACGAGATATTTTCAAGTCACGTAAGAAAAGTACAAGCTAATGAGAATTTACATACTTTGTGAGCAGAGAAAGGGAGGGAGAACGTTCGCGGATGTTTTCGTAATACGAGCAAGAGAGAGAGAGAGAGAGAGAGAGAGAGAGAGAGAGAGAGAGAATACGACGTCGTAAAAACTACAATGATCGCGTCCCGGGTCAGAAGGGATAGCAGAAAAGCGAAAGAAAGTCTGCGAGAAACAAAAAGTGATTGAGGAGTGCCATCACATGAAAAAGAAACTTCTTCGTTCTCCGTGTCCAATCCACTCTGTACTTATAATCGCCTCTACCACTCGCAAACATTTCGTCTCGGCATTTCTTCAGTGTATCTTGTTGATTTTTTAAAAAACTCGCGCTGTTAGAAATACTAAAAGTAAAGGAAGGGAGAATAACTCAAATGCACTCTTGTCCATGTCATGAGGAAAGAACGACTTGGAAGGTGTTTTGTACACGGTAAATAAAGTTTGATCAAATTAACCAAATGTCTGGTGAAATATGAACAAGCCAAAAATCTGGTTGAAGGGTTACTCAAATTCTATTCGAGTTAACAAGTTTTTTGGTTAACTTGAATAGTTGCAAGTTCTGGTTAATCAGAAATCCTATTGACTCGAAAGTTGCAAGCTCTGAAATCTTGTTGAACAGAATTCCGGTAATTTCAACCGGAATTTTTTGTGGTTCGCTCATATTTCACCGGGAATCTGGTCACAACTCAGCCAAATGTTTTTTTCTCTCCGTGTGAAAAATCCCGGGCCGAAAATTCGCAAGGACTTGCTTTAGCGCGATTTTGTCAGCGCACCCACGGTCGCACGTGTGCGCGGAATTGTCATTGTAAATCTCCCTCGTGTAGTACTCTCCCCTGTCAGCGAAAATACACAACGCTCTCAATGACGACGTCTCTGGCAGAGACCTACTTTCTTTCTATCGTTCTCCCTCGTCGGTCGCTCTCGCCCTCGTAGGGCCGCGCGCGCTTGCACCGCGCCGGGTCTGCTTCTCTCGCCGGCACGCCGGAAAGGTGTCATCGTTAATGGAGATGAAACGCTCGCAATAACGACGACAATCCGTGCCGTTCGCTTAACGAGCGCGCGCGCGAGCGGACGTTTATTTCGCCTCGCGTCGCGTCGTGACGCGGCGCGTCGCGCCGTTGACGCGGGAGGCGACGTTTCTACTCAGGCAGCGCGCGAAAATCCGCGCGAGGAAGTCACGTTTCGGCACGTAGCACCGCGTTACGCTCACTTCTCTAGAATATTTTATATTTCATGCAATAGTCGCATGCCTTTCTGCGTGGTACACAGCGGCATTCTCGCATAGCTGCAAATTTCCCGACCCACGAGACTCACAAAGGTCAATCGCGCAAGATCGCCCTGGTGAAGATTTCACCGCGTGATCATTGACTACCGAGCGTCCTTTAAAAGCAGCAGAACTCGCGTTGAAAGCCCTATAAGTAGCGTCCGGATTCTTTCTCTCCGTGGGGATTTTCATTCCAATTCCAAATAACTTCCTGAGTCCCGCACATTCAAGACGTGTACGAGAATACGTGACCAAGTGAGTAGTCGCTCCGTACACAGGGAGACTGTATTATGCGGCCGCGACCGCGACGGTATGAACATTTCGGCGGGGAAATTTCCGTGGAGAATGCTGATTTTCGCGACGAACGATTGACGCGTCTTCTCGCGTCACCATCGCTCGTTCCCCTTCAATTCCCTTGAATGAAAATTTTCGATGGGCGATTTGCGGCCCGACCTGGTGCACCTCGAGGTGCTTATTCGTGTGTCTATGTGTAGACGAACGCGAGAAAGAGAGTGGTCTCCTCGAGGAGAAGCATGAGGAAACGTAATCAGAGACCGGGCCGCAGTTGCTGTTCGTAAGCTCTTATTCCGCTTCGAGAACGAGATCTTCGAGCTTCTCGTTGGGACCGAGCGCCTTCTGAAACGCGTTAGCCGTTTATCGATTACACGGCGTGAATTCTCCCGCAAATTCTCCCAGCTGTAACGAGAGTGAGAGGGGGGGATCGGGCATATTATTACCTTCGCGGGTACAGCCGCTTAAAAACTGAGGTAACGAAACTTTCTTGGTCATGCCAACGTCGTTCAGGACATCGATATTCCTTCGAGTTATACACCTCGCGCATAGATATAGATGCCAGAGCGGGTGTGTCAGTCCCCGTCGGTCTACAAGCGAAATAATAGGATACACGGCATAAGAAACGTAACTCGCTCGCGCGCAAAAGTTTGTATTGTGTCGATATTTCAGGCAGAGCGACAAGAGGCAACCGCGAAACTTGGCCGTCGCTGGAGACCGCGAATGACAGTGCGAAACCACCCGTCGCGATATTAGCGACGGTATCAGTGTATATGAGAAACTTGGAGCAATTAACCGAGAGTTTATACTTACGTCGGTAACCTATTAACTTCCTCGCGATAAACACGTTGCCGCGATTCTCGACTCGGAGAATGGGGCTGGCTGTTACGTTCGAAAAGGGGTGGTTGGCTTTTACCTCGGCTCACGGGGACTGACGAATCGACCCGATCCGCGCGCGTAAAAAATTTCTGTGCGGGCACTTTTTCTCCCCGCAACATCGTTGTTCCGCACTATTCTCTGCGTGGAGCCGCGTGGGCGGTAAAACGATGCTAAAAACAGGAAGGGGAAAAAAGCACGAGCCGTTTTTGCTCGTGCTTCCTCCGTGAACGCGCCGCCACTTTTCCGAGCTGATGGAGGTTAGTTTATCGAACGAAAAATTTCACGACGTTAAAGGGTTATCGGGCGACCGAGTCGTGTGGACGTGACTCTTCTCGCTCCGCTGACCGGCGAGCGAGCAGCTTGGTATTTCCGAAAGCTCTCGTCGTAATAGCGAGCCCCTCGAGCTTTCAGCCCCTCGTTGCGGCTCGTTCGTTCGGCTTGGAACGAACGAATGAACGAACGAACGGTGAAGAGTTTCTGTGGGCCATTTAAAGGCGGGAATAACGAGCGTGCTGCGATTCCCCGGCCCCGCGCGGACAGACTATCACGTTTTCCGACGCTTCGCCGAAACGGTCGTTGTGGACTCGGGCGGAATGAACTCCGGGGACGCTTTGATCGGCCCCACAAGAGAAACCCACCGGCGCTTTGTGTATAAACGACGTTGATGTAGCGCGATTGATCGAGCAAGAGTAGACGGTCTCGCGAGCGAATGCCCATCGCCGTGAAAGAACGATAGTCAACCGGCGCGGAGGAACTTGGAAACTTCGGAACGACCGACTTCGATGGCCGACGATTTACCGCCGTGGAGTAATCGTACCGACGGCGTTTACGAACTATCAGTATAAACCTGACCGAGGAAGTATTCTTCTATGTCTTCCGCAGCGCTTGTGTGGTGAGCCCGCGAGCCTGTTATTACGGTAATAGTTCGCGTCCGCGAATTATTACGAACTTCTTCAAAATTATTCTCCCGAACAGGTGGCATAATACGACCGTTATACGGGGTGTCTGACGAAGAGTGGAGAACCGCTTGTGCACATGTGTACGAAAGAAGTATGTAAAAATTACAACAAAATATTTGTCATATTGGACCATGAAATATGATCGAAAGTACTCTATATACTTATTACTATCTATATATATATAAAATAGAAGTCTCTCTCTATAAAGTCCTGAACCCTTTGACCAATCTAGATCAAATTTTGCATAATTATTCTTTAGAAATCTATGGAATATATAGACTACGTGAAACTTTGACACCTCGCCCCCTCGTGCTGATTTCCCTTTGATACTTTGTGATAATTTAAGTTTAGATGTTCTGTATAAAAATCCGGGTAATGCCGGGCAGTTTCAAATAATATATGAATTTTTCTGGTCCTACATATTTGTTTAAAAATTAACATTATGCACGTTTTTTTAACTTTTTACTACAAAATTATTGTAATTATTAGAACGTTTTTTATATCGTACATCAGGATCATTTGGATCACCAAAATATATTATTTATTATTTTTATTTAATTTATATCAAAATTTCAGTAAAGTATAACTTTACCAAAAACATTGTAAACAAAATATATAATTTTAATGTAGTTTTTACTGCAACATTTTTTTTCGTGTAGATTAGGTCAGACACAACATTTCTCTACCATTTCATAAATAATCATTAAAAATTTTGCGTTATTAATTAAAAGAGACCAGCGAATTGTACATGATATCTTGTTTAATTATTGACTCAAAAATCTACGTAGTTATTTGCCAAATGTAGTGGATTTTTTCGTTCAGTTTTGTGCGGACGCATAACAGGAAAATCATACTTATTACCACATTCTGCAGCGTGTCGCGCGTGATTACTCGTCAGTCTTCTTCAATTAATATCCTGAAATTTTACGTGGTTATTACGAAATCGTAGAGGAATTTGGAAGACGTTTGCAAATGGTAAAGATGCTCGGCTTAATTTACATGTGTATGTGTGTGTGTGCGCGTGCAAACGAGCGTTTTTTCACTTATCTTCAGACACCCTGTGTATCGCACCGTCGTTTAGAAGTGAACCACAACTTTCCAATTGATCGAATTTTGACGGGCGAACGCCTCGGCTATTGCCAAAGTTATTCATGCGATTTCGGCTCTGCTGTCCCTTTCTCCGACTCGTTAATCACTATGTAAGAGCTTACCGATTTTACTGTTGCTCGACGCGCAATCTATCTCCATTTTCTGTCGCTCGCCGTTGCTATAGTTCGTTTTACGTGTAGAGGAGATCGGAATCCAATACGGGAGTATCCCTCGGGGAGTTTGTAAGAGAGGCTACCTAAAGGAGGCTATCGGCATCGTCATAATAAATACAGGTCCTTGAACCCAATACCGGTCGTGGCGGGGGAAAATGCAATAGCTCGGGCTATCGGGCGGAGTTTGAATCTTCGGACTCGCAGTTTTCCATTCTACATCCCCGTCCTCATCCTGGCTTTCTCTTCGACAAAAGGAAGAGGAAAATCCGCGATGCGCCGTCGCCGTATATCGGGGGTATCGTTGATAGAAAACTTGGCCGCTAAGCCGGTTTTATCTACGATCAGAGCTGGTAAACAGGTTTTACCCCTCTCTTTCTCTCTCGCTTCTTTTCTTCCTTCCCTTCTTGTTCTTTCTTGCGAGCAAGGGGAACTTCATAATGCAGTCATCGCTGCATTAATACCTGCCGCTATATAAATGTCGCGCTCGCGCGGGCCATATAAATTGGCGCGATCCGGCGACAGAAACTTTCCGCCTGTCGCTTCCGCGCGAATGCAGTTCGTGTAGCGCGGATATTAATAATTCCTCTCAGCGGATAGTAGTGGTGCCGGTGTTGGCAGCGGCGGCGGTGGCGGCGACGATGTTCCTCGTCTGTCCTAATATCAGGCGCGAATCTCCGTCTCCTCCTCGTCTCCCGCAATAACTCTCATCCTGCGGTGGTAATTTTCGTGCGGTCGCACCGTTAGTAACCGTGTCGTCGGTTATCGGTTTTACGGAGCGGCTCGTCTATCGAAAATTTCATGACAGAAGAGCCGCATACATACACAGAGGGGGAGAGAGAGAGAGGGTGTTCTGCCTGCTGCACGTGCGCTCGCTGCCCGGAGAGTTAATTATGCGCGAAAACAGTATTATCGAAGGAATTATCGGATGCAAGGGCAAACTTGGGCGAACGCGCGCTGCCAACGGCCGGGGTCGCTGTTCATCGCGCCTCCCGGTTCTCCGCAGGGTTAATGCGCCGCGCGGAATAAACCATTAACGCGGATGACCTGTTGTCGTCGGGATTATGTAACGGGAATAATGGCGAAGTAGTACGGACGGTTTATCGAGTCCCGGATCGCACCGCCCCCGACAGATTTGTCCGCGGGGCCGCGCGCGCTAATTAACCGAACGTAAATCACATTGTTAGGGGAGTAACAAGTGTAACTAACAAAGGTAATGCACGACGGCGACGGGCGTGATATTATCGGGCGCGAACTCTACCCTCCTAACTCTGCTCGCGCGAGCCTCAATGATTCTGATGCGCGGAGTTTCACAGTAAATATCAGAGTCGAAGGAGAGAGCGGCGAGGAGGAGGAGGAGGAGATGCGAGCGCTGTGTACACGCCGACTTAGCGAAATAGCGATCCTACAGACGCTCCGGATTCATCGGTATGAAATTTACGTTGGCTCGGAGTCGTAAACACGCAATCTGCTAATTACATCGCGGCCGGCCTGACGTTGGTAATTCGCGGCACTTCCTATGGAAGGTGAAAACAGAGAAAGAGAGAGAGAGAGAGAGAGAGAGAGAGAGAGAGAGAGAGAGAGAGAGAGAAAACATATACAAGAGTATGTTACGCCATCGCGATAGAGGAGAGAGACCTTCAGCGTAAACGCTGGAGTATTTATTACACTAGTATCTCTCTCGCAGCTTCATCGCGATAACGCTAAAATAAACTCACCCGGAGTGCGCGAGTGCGTACGAGCCATTTTAAGGACGCGACGCTTTAACGCGCCAACGAGTTCTGATTTCATCAATGGGCACGTAGGTAGTCGTATTTACGCGTGAGATTACATCGCGCCGTCATGTGGGGTCGTGTCTGTTTTAATTATAAAGCGTCTGGAGATCGTTATATCGGAACATTGTCCCGCGAGTAATTTGCGACGTGTATCCTCGTCTCGACGCGCCGCCTCGAACTCACTACTCTTTCATTGACTCTCGAGGTGGGCTGGAGTATCCTCGAGGTGAAAAGGGACAAGAGTCTCGCCTGGATCTCACCTCGGGCGTTTGGCCGACTGCGGGATACGAAATTGCGCGCGGTCGCGATGTGTTGCAATTTCGTGGACGAAGGATCGTCGATCGCATTGAACTCTTGCCGCGGTGCCTGCAAACGGTGATATTTCGTAGAGAAGCAATTTCACGCGCGTCTCTGTCTTTCCTTTACTCCTGAAACGCTGCGATACGTCCGGTATCAGCTCGCCCACGGGGCGGGAGTTAATCTGAAAGTTTTATCTCTTCGAGTATATTTCACATCCTGACCTGTAATTTTATGCGCTCGCGCCGCTAAAGGTTAAGCGACTTCACGCGATTGAGAATAAAATCCGTGCGCAAGCGGCGATTTCTCCCTCTCTTCTCCACACCTCTTCTCTCTTTTTATTTCTAAAATCCATCGTTATTACTAATGGCCATATGTTCGCGACAGTCCGCGGGATCCGAGCGGGACACGCGTTGCACGATAATCACGTGCACGGTTTATCTTATCATCCTCGTACTTCTCTCGGCGTCTGGAACACCGAGGACGCTTTCGAATCTGATTTATGATGATGATTATTCTTCCTCCCTCTTAAACTACTCGATAAAACCCCCCTTTCTCCCTTTGCCCTCGCGCCTCTGAATTTTATCGAAAATGTATAATCGATAATTCGCAGGGCGTGGAGGAGGGGGAGGGGAAATTCGCGCGGTGATTCATATGTCGACGATGATGCATACGATATTTCATGCATAATGCGTCCGTTGCGAGCGCTATAAATCGGAATGCCGTTCGAACAACATTTTCTCTCTCTCTTTCTCTTTCTCTCTCTCTCTCTCTCTCTCTCTCTCTCTCTCTCTCTCTCGCGTCAGTCTCGCACGCGCCATGCGTGCCTGTAAAACTGCCGCACATTAAGCTGCTTGTTCGGCCGTTGTCCGTATTAATTGATTTCGCGAGGTCGTCGGTCGATTTGCCTCATTAGAGACCTCGTATTTGTGCCAGCTGCACCTGCGCTCTCAACGTCAGCTCGACGCGGCACCCGCGAGTTAATCGACTTTTGCAGCCACCGTCTCATCCCGCTCCTTTTCGTGCCGAAAAGTTTTTCTTCGCGCGCCCTTCGCGCGATCTTTAATTATACATTCAGAAGAGATCTCATTACGCGGTGTCGCGAAGAAGATGATTAATTGGCCGACGACCGGCATAGGTGTATACATTACGAGCTACAGCCGAGCCGTTACATCGATTGCACTTCGCGCAAACGCACACGGGGAGTAGCTGGAGACAAATACAGGCGCATAAGGTTGAACGCGCACGTCTGAAACGCGACAAAGAGAAGGGGAGAGAGATAGAGTAGAGTAGAGTACGTTTTATAGTCTTGGGTAAATAACCCATACACTTGATGTACAGTGAGGCGATAAGAACTGCGCACAGGCATGCGACGTAGTTTGCTCTCGAGCGCACAAGTGCTTAATTTACAAATCTCGGTAAGAATTTTTTATAAAACAGATCAAATGTATGAGAACTTAAGAGAATTTAAGATGTGGTTAGATTGAACATTTAATGATATAATGATGAAGAGTGTTACATACGCATGGAAAAAAATAAATGTAGACGACTACCTCTCTCTCGCGCCTGCGAGAGTGAGAGAGAGAGAGAGAAAAAGAGAGAGAGGAAGAGGTAAGCATTTGCAACCCTCTATACGCGTACATAGCGTCGAGCACGAATCCATTCGGTGCGTCTGCAGACACGTCGTGCTTCATGACGAAATAATAATCGGCAGACGATATATATAAAACGGGGCTCGCTCGCTGCCGTTCGTGAGGCGACGTGAGGTGAGAATATTCCCTCGAGATCGCGTCCGGAGAACATTCTTCGGGAAATATCTTGAAAACACCCTTCCCCTCCTTGAAAATATTTTCCGCGAGAACGCGAATAATTTCGAGGGAATATTCTCCCAAACACACCACCGCAGCAAATTGTGTCATAGAGAACGATAGAACGGAACAGAGGTCGAGTGTGAAGGGTTGCTTCATTTCTACAGAAGGTAACTTGGTGCGCGACAAGAGAGGGCTTTCGCGCGGGTTTTGAGCGGAAATATACGTCGGTCATCTCTGAGAAGCTACGACGCCTTGATAAGACGCGATAAGATATCGCACTTACGCGCGTCGCGTAAATATTGCCTCTAATACCTGGCCTTACTATAAATAACGGCCGCCGTATAATACGCTCCCGGTTTTTCCACGCTCCCCCTCCTCTCATTTACTCTCTCTCTCTCTCTCTCTCTCTCTCTCTCTCTCTCTCTCTCTCTCTCTCTC
>NW_022639477.1:818507-819283 GCF_010583005.1 Odontomachus brunneus
CTCTCTCTCTCTCTCTCTCTCTCTCTCTCTCTCTCTCTCTCTCTCTCTCTCTACCGCCTGCCAGTCGCTATCGTTGTGCATCCGTTTCCACGGCGCGACGTCGACATCGACGTCGTCGCCGTCGCCGTCGTCGTCCTCGTCACCGTAGGAAACTGCAGGATGAAAAGTAAGCGGTGTGTTAGCTATATATACGCGTGTGCCGCAGCACACGTGCTGGTACAAAGACTCGCGCACAGACGAATGCGCCAGAAGAGGGTGAGCAATTCTGTGCGCGCGGGACGAGCGCGCGCGCGTATGTGTGTGCGACACGACGATATACCTACGGTCTTGGCACGCGCGTATTCATATGCCGGGCGTCCATTGTCTCGAGTTGTTCGAAGGTAAAAGATCGCAACTGAAGCGTTAAAGCTGACGTCATTGTTTCACTTTTCTTTCCTTGCATGCAACCGCCTACGCGCGCATGCATGACACACCGAGGCCCATCATCCCCGTGGCGGCGTGAGCGTGCGCGCTGGTTACGTATCTCGGCGCCCCAAGCTATCAATTCCGCGCAATATAACTTTGATACCGCTTTGTTTGACTTTACGCCGATGCGCGTTTTCTATATACGTGCTTTTGCACGACGTTTTTCCACGGTGAACGTGTGTATCCGCCGATATATCGAAGGATCCATCGTAAGTACGTTCGCGCTTCGTCGGGATTAATACAATTACAATAATTAATATCGACGCTTTCTCTCTCTCTCTCTCTCTCTCTCTCTCTCTCTCTCTCTCTCT
>NW_022639477.1:819717-837042 GCF_010583005.1 Odontomachus brunneus
CTCTCTCTCTCTCTCTCTCTCTCTCTCTCTCTCTCTCTCCTCCTTTTTCTCTTCTTTCTCTCTTTCTTCTCCAACGTTGTCGGCATTTCGTACGTTCTTAAAGCCGATTTAATATCGGCGTTTTCCCGCGGTCTTTTGCCGCCGTATATCGGATTTCAATCGCGACTGGCCGGCTGCCAAGGCGTGGACGCAAACAGCGCGCGCCGCACGAGTCCAATTATTTTTAAATGAGTGCGAGCAATTAATTCGTCAAGGAGCAAATTTAGAGGAAGATAGAAAGAGAGAGAAAGAGAGAGTGAATTCATCATAGTAGACGCGTACTCCTGCACCTGTAGACGACCGCACTCGACCTTTTCTTCTTTCGCAACGAGCGGATGTATTACTTGACTCACCTGTCGTGTCCTACGTCGCCCATGGCGTTTCCCTGTGCCGCGCTGTTTGCGCGACACCGACGCTAATTCATTCCTGTGGCGGACAATTTTATAACGGCGATGATAATACTTTGGCCGCAGACTCCCTTAATTAATCGTGCGATGCGAACGCGCGCAAAATAGAAAGGTGTGTCTGTCGGCCGCGGAAAATACCTCGACCAGAGAAAAAGTCCTCCATGAAAGTCCTACGGATACATGGTTGACCCGCTCCGGCAGCTACTGTTCTCCTCGTCGGTTGCAACCCCCCAATCGTCTCGTTACACACAGCAACCCGTAGTGTTTGCGGCTCTCTCTCTCTCTCTCTCTCTCTCTCTCTCTCTTTCTCTCTTTCTCTTCTTACGGTGGCCGGATTAATCCTAAGGGCGGTCATTCATTCGTGCAGGCTCCTGGCATTTATTAGCACAGGTCAATGCTTTAAATCGCCGCGCCGACACGCTGCGAATGCGCCGCGCCCCGCTTACACGCGCTTATGTACACGCGTGTTTATAAAGACGAGGGGTTCTTCTGTGACCTTTCTGTGGAGTCGACTATTAAAAAAAGAAAAAAGAAAAGACACTGTCAAACTCCGCGTATCGTGTCGTGTGAGCACACGAATCGTTTTATTTGTCGGTATCAGGCGGGGTGTCAGGCTACAATATTTACGGAATGCGACCTTTTGTAAAAGAATCGAAGGTGACTAAATGCAACGCTCACGACCACGAAGGAGCACATGCGTGAGAGCTAGCGCGCATAAATTCTCTTGGACGCAAATTTAATTTGTACAAGCTCGCGCGTTGCACGTGTCATCGCGTTAATTATCGGTGCGCGAGTGCGCGTCAGTGATTTTGTGTGTCGCTTGACTTGCACACCTGTATTTGAATCTTATTAAGCGCAATCGCGTACATCGGGTCGCGCCGATTATACTAGTTCGATAATTCGTACTAAAACGCCGGTAGGTGCGATGTTCACGTAATGATCGCCGCCGGTGTGCGGTAAACAGCGCGAAGGAACTAATTAGCAGTAAACCTCAGGCCACGGGATCACAGCCGTTTGCCTTGGCGCGTTTTACAGGTGCTGTGATCTCTCAGATTAGGCTCAGGTTGCGCGAATACAAAAATGTACGTATAACCCAAATCGAAATTTTAAATCTGCTTTAGATCTATATTTTCTAACATCCACGTGTTCTGATGAATCAGTGTATGTGTAATGCAATGAAAAGTGAAATGCTGCTTAGAGTCTGTAAATGGCAGAAAACGCACAAAATGCCACTTGTGGGTTCTAAAGAGGACCTGTCGGCAAAGCTATTAGTTTAAATAGAACCAAAATAAGTTAATGCATGCTTCAGGGAATCAAAATAGGATATCGAAATATTTAATGGAATATTGAGGTCGAAAATGGGATTAAGTTTCGACTCGGGAAGTCTTGTTGTCTTATACCTAAAAAATATATATAATCTTATTTTTTGCAAAGTCCTCTTCTACATTGATCTCAAGAGGATTTTTCTGAAAATAAAAGAAAAATTATTTATAAGCATAGAAGAAAAAACATCAATATATATGGTCCGAGCATTTTAATTTTAAATATTAATTTTAATTTTTTAATTTAAATAATATATATTAATTTAAAACGTAATTTTTACTACACATTATTTCCTCTATACAGATAAAATACGAAATTTCTCAAATCTTAAGAATATTGTGCTTAAAATATTTCAGGAGAATCCTCTCGAGGCCAACATATAATGATTTCGCTAAAGATAAAATTATATTTCGTTTGATTGTGCAAAATGTCTCACAAACCCTTCAATGCGCGTTTCTCATGTGCTTTCTGTTACAGTGAAGAAGGCGCGGTTCGCCTGCGAGGACGGTTCGTATCGTAAGCGAGGGTGCAAAGAGGGCGAGGAGGGGGGTGCGTTCCAACGAACGATCACACGCTCCCTCTCACACGAGCGAGATATCAAGGGGCGCGTGATGACCGAGATTCAAAATCGTGAGCGAGACGAGACAGCGTGTGACCGCGGTTTTTTGCTCACGCTTTCCTTCGAAAGCGCCGCGGACAATTTATTGCACTCCGATTGGAACAGTTCCAGCTTTCGCATTATGTGACTCCTCAAGCAGAATGTCGTGACGTCGCCCGTTTATACCGAAATAATTTTTCCGCCCGGCGATGTAAAGGATCCTCGCGGGGGGATCCTCTGCCTTTATAAACCACCACGCCGATAAATCTTCCCTGGACGATGTTCCGTACGATTCCGGAAAAATTATTGCGACTCCCCCGGGCGAATTTTTCCGATAGGTCGAAAACGAAAGTCGAACGATCGCGAACGGTGATAGCCGAGAAGTCCCGTAATTGATACCACGTGTGACCGAGATCAGTCTCCCCTTCCCCCGTTGCATTCAGTTATTATATACTCGTCGCGATGACAAACGTAACCTTGGCAGTCTCGCTTGAACGTTTATATTATGCACTTTTAATATTCCACCGTATGTGACGCGTACGCCATTGTACAGTCGCGTACTTATGAAGACCATTATTTCACGCAATGTCGCAGATTGAAGCGTAACGATAGCGTCCGCGCGCGCGAACACACCACACACACACACACACACACACACACACACACACACACACACACACACACACACACACACACACACACACACACACACACACACACACACACACACACACACACACGCACGCACACACTTGCCTTGCGCGTGAGCGTGCAAATGCATCCGCCGTATTCATGAATTTATTTACTCAATGTTCCCGCGAAACCACGGTGCATTCATGCAGCAAGCCCTTATCGCGACTAAAATTAGCCCCCCGCCCGGATTTTTTGCACACGACGCTCCCTCGCGACTCGCGCGCATAAAAACGAGCAAATATCTTCGTGCTCAAGTAAGTCGTCACGATACACTGCGAGGGAAGAAGTTTTGCTGATTTCACCAAATACCAGTATCCGCAACAAATGATTTGCTGATATGAGTAGTAAATTCACTGTGTAGTGGGAAAACAAATAATTTGCTACTTTCAATTTGCTGCTCCAAGCAGCGCTTTTGCAATGGAGACAAAACTAGCCTAACCTAACCAGACGAGAACAAATATAGTTTGTATCTCGGACAATGTAGGTTTATCAAAATGAAAAACGATTTGCAACGGTAACTGTTCGATCTGTTTCCCTGACGATCATATCAAACGGCAAACGTGCTTTTATTCTGATAACAGAGGGATTTTTCTCGGTGGTGGGAAAACAAATGATTTGTGACCTTCAATTTACTGCTCTAAGCAATATTTTTGCAATGGAGACATAACTAACCAAACCTAAGTGGACGACAACGAGTGTGATTTGTATCTCAGACAACGTATGTTTGTTAAAATGAAAAACAATTTGCAACGGTAACTGTTCGATCTGTTTTCCTGACGGTCAGCGAACGTGCTTTTGTTGTGATAACCGAGGGATATTTCTCAGTGCACATTCGACCAGTTTTATTTTGGACGGCACCCTCAGAATCGCGGGAAACCACGCGTTATTTTCACGTGTCATTTAGCTTCGTTTACGCCATCATCTAATTTTTTATTAATAGCCCTGGCTTTCTCTTTCTCTCTTGCTCTTTTTTCAAATCGGGTGCCAGCAAAGTTTTGCGCGCGCGACCCTCGCGAACACACGTTGCACTGTGGAGATAATTCCGGGGGTGCGAAATGTCGAGGGTTACGCACTGTGCCCGAACACGCCGCGGATCGTAAAGTCTCGCCCCCGCTTTTTGCGCGAACTTATCGAAGTCTTGCAGCCGGGGACGCGGTATGGTACGGCGTCGTCGTCGACGTCGACGGGGCTGTGGGCGGAGAAACTTATTGGAACTTAACGTCCCCTTGTGCACTCGTTCTCGGCCACATAAAACAGAAACTCAGCGAGGGTGCCATCGGGAGCGCTCTTAAATCGCGAACGTAACAGCGCTCTCGCTAATATCGCGCGCGCGTTTACGGCGAAGTAAAATGCCTCGGTCGAAAGAGCGACTCTCACCTGTCTCGTGAGATTCGATCGTCAGGGACGATAAATATCGTACGTATTGAGTCAATACAGACACTAAAAGCGACTCTTCGTCGCGACTGTTTAATCCCCCGGCATATCTCGCTCGCGTTTTGAGAGAGCAGGTGACGTGTGTGATCGTTGCTGTCGGCCAACGGCAGGGATTTATCGAACGCGATTTCAGCGGAAACGTTCAACTCCTACGTGACGTTGAAGCTGCAAAACGTGAAATCGACGACAGTCACCGTGAAAGGGGCCAATCCATGCTGGGAGCAAGACTTCCTCTTGTAAGTTATCGCCGATCTATTGTCGCCCGAATGTTCATTAAGCGCATTCGCGCGCGTGAAAAGAATTCGTCGAGAGCGTTAGCGTAGTTGAGCGTGTTTGCGAAACAATTCGGAAATTGCTCTCGCGCGGTTATTATTACAGCACACATATATTATTACACGTACACATATATTCACATATGTACACACACACACACACACTCTCTCTCTCTCTCTCTCTCTCTCTCTCTCTCTCTTTGTCGGCATCGCGAACTATCGCGTGCACGCTGATACTAAAGTATCTAGGATGGCCGGTAATTTGTGCGCATCCAAAGGAATCCGAGATTAATCATACTTTTATTTAACGGGATTTGCGGCGGAATAAATCCTTCCCACCTGCGTCGCGTCGGTCGGTCGGTTGATCCGCAAATTTTCCGAGAACGCAACGCCGAGAGCCGTGAAAATTTCCCGTCGATGAATACGCGACGGAGAAATACGAACGCTGCTTTTTCACGGGGGAACGGCCATTTCACCCGTTACTCTCGACTGATAACAAACTCTTGGACGCTCAAGATGAGATCTCCCCGCGTCCGTCGTTTTTTCGCGTACATATGTTGTTAAATGGGTCACTATAAAGAGACTGACTCCGTCTTTTGGCGCAATTTTGACCGTTTGCAATGCAAAGATGCATTATTTTTGATCTTGGCTCGTTCTTTGTTTTCTTCGCTCTTCCTCTTTCTCTCTCTCTCTCTCTCTCTCTCTCTCTCTCTCTCTCTCTCTCTTCATTTCTTTATGTTTGCTCGTTTGCATGAAGATTAAATCTTGTGCGTCTACATACATTTAGCATACATTTAGCATTGTTACATTGAGTTCCTACTATGATCTGACTCAGTGTTCTTGAAAATTTACAAACTTGGTTTCTTTTTCTTTCTGTATTTTTGACTATGCTAATAGTGTATTCATTTGTCATATAGCGTATTTATATCAATCGTTAAATGCTTGTTACTAGATCCTCTCACTTTCCACTTGTTACCAGATTGCTCTCACTTTCAGCGCAATTTTTCGCGTTTTAAATGGATTTATTTTTGGTTTTATATGGATTTATTTGTATTTTTTGTATTTAATCTGTTGTATACTATCATTATTTACATACCTTTTTGCCTTGACACTTCACTACTGCTTGCATGCTGCAATTGTAAGTGATAACTCAAAAGGTAATAATAAATATTCACTCACTCTCTCTCTCTCTCTCTCTCTCTCTCTCTCTCTCTCTCTCTCTTCCTTTCTCTCTTTCTTTCTTTTTCTCTCTTTCTCGTAAAATTTCGAAACTCCGTGACTCGACTTTTACGACGCGGCCGAGATCTCTATAAAAGCGTGGACCGGTTTAACCCCGCGATGTAACAACATTTTTCCGCCGTAGTCCCGCAAGAATTAATGAAACTTGTTTGTTACACAGCGAGACGAATGACATGAACGCCGGGCTCTTGGTGGAGGTATGGTGCAAAGGATTCTTGTGGGACCGCTTCCTGGGCTACTACTATATCCCGCTGTCAGAGGTGTCCTATATGAACGAGGTAACGAGAAATCAGTGCAACTTAAGTCGTACCGAGGTACAACAACAAGGTGAATCACACACATCGCCAGACATGCGTGACACCAACAGCAACACACAGCAAGACGTCACCGACACGGTACACCAAAACTCTCGTACATTCGCTATGTACACTACAATGTAATTCGACACACCGCTCGCTCGGATCGAAAAATCCGCCGATTTTGTCTCGTTCTTCGCCCCTCTTTCTCTCTCATTTTCTATCGTGGCAGCAACAAGTATCACTGCTTTCAGTTCGCGATATCTCGATACAGCCGTTCGAAGGCCGTCCCTCATTTCGCATTGCATTTTATTCCGCGTCGTAAAGGCGCGGCCATTTTTAAGGGGAAACACCGTCGTAGGCCGATGACAGTCTGTGAACAATACTTAAGCACCCTCTACACGTAACGTCTCTTTTTCTCCCTTTTTCTCCCTGTGTCTTGTTCTTTTTTTCTGCCTCCTAGTCACCCTCCTCATCGCCATCCTTCCGCCTCTTTTTCGCGGTCAGGCGATTCTGTACGTGAAATGAAATTCGACGAGTGTTTGCGCGTCAAACGGACGGAAATCAATTACGGTCTGGCACGCTACCGATGCACGCGCCTGGTATTCGGTTTTCGGCGCGGAACAACTGTATGAACCGCGCGCCACGCATCATCTCTCGACTAATGTCCGTCGTCTAATGGTTCTTTGTTATGACGCTGCGCAACCCTTCTCTCATTCTTTCTTTTCCACTCTTTCTTTCTTGCTGTTTTGTACAACGCGCTGTGAATCTAGATGGGAAGTCGGGCTACAAATGGAGAACGTGACGCAATCAATCGTCGTCGCTTCCAATGCGAGAGCAATTCGCCCGGTATATTATGTCGCGCACGTGCGACATCGAATCTGTGCGAGAGTGACGCGCCGCGGTGACCGTTCTGCACTGACGTTCCGTCAGTCTTACGATCGTCGTGAGATGCAGGGTATACATTGTACTCGAAGAATTAACACTCGCGCAATTTACGCGGTAACTGACGTAGCAAACGGCATACAGTCGCAATTGATACGACGATTTACATTACTCTTTCTCTCTCTCTCTCTCTCTCTCTCTCTTGGGTACACGTGTACATGCGCGACGCACACTGCGTTCATAATTAGCGTTGGATATTAATAGCGGTCTTGGGACCTAATTTCTCTTATCGCCGCGCCACCATCGGCCTGATGCTCTTAGGCTCTCGAAATGCAAGTTACCGGAAGTTGGGAATGTCGATTCGCCGCGCAGCGCAAATTACATCCCACTTGGAAACTCATGCGACAAATTGATGCTCTCGGGATAGGTAGTCCCCGCTTCGTCTTGCGGGTGAAAGGTTGACAGACACGAGCGCGATTAAGGTCCATCTCCTGCCCACTGAGAGCCCCTTTGGACCGACTCGCACGACTTGTCGAGGTCGTCGAACCTCGAGATTTTTTCTCCCCGGGAATTTTGCCTCGCCGGAATCGGTCCCCTTTGTCTTACTTACTTTCTTTCTTTCTTTCTTTCTTTCTGCCTTCATTTGCGTGGCGCGGCCCGCTGCACTTGCGCCACGCAAGGCAGACAAAAGTGAATTTTCGCCAATTAAATTACTCGAATGCTTGATCGCGAGGCTATCGGGCGACGAAGAGACGCGCGCGGGTTATCCGTTTATTCGATAAAATCGTCCTTCCCCTCGGCGAGAATAACTCTTTGAAGCTTTCTCTCCGGTCATTCTTTCAAATGGTTAGACAAAATTCACTCATGCGCGATTCGGAAACGAGGGAGCGATTCTCCGTCTCTTCTTCATTCTCCTCTTCTTGGTTGTTATTCAAATTCCCGGACGACTACCCCGGACGACTTAAAGTCAATCTCCCGTTTCTTTTCTTTCTTTTTTGCGGCGGCACCCTCTCATTATCGACGTTATGAATTGAATAAGCGCTTCTTTCTACGAAGGGGAGAAGCTCAGCTAACGCGAGTCGATATCACGAATCGTTTCATCAACTTTAGTATCAACGACGAAATCGCATTTCCCTGGCGCGGATAATTTCGCACATAAATACGAAAAAAATACAACAACATCTGTCCGTGAGAAGATACACATTTCGAAGAGCGGGGAAACATAAGTCGAGAACGTGTAGGTGGCAGTGGAGAAGGACGAGCAGAGTCAGACAGGCTTGTTTGCTTTTTCCGCACGAAGTGCATCTGCAGCATCTTTCGGGTAGAGTCGAACAAATTAAATTAGGGAGCAGACTCACCTTGGACGCGACTCGGTCACGTCCGAGAACATAACTCCGCTTTTATATGCGACTATTAGTGTTACCGTTCTTCAGGTATTCCGTGCGAGCTCGCGAAGTCTCCCAGTAGAGAGACCGCTGGAAAATGACGTCGCATACTGGTGCCGTGCATGTTCTTCCTCCCTTTCTCTCTCTTTCTCTCCACCTTCCCTTCAATCAAAATTAAAATAAAAGGGAAAGAAAAAAGCTGCGAATCGACGCTCTTTGATCGAAGATCGTGCTATTACTTTCGGAGAATCGCGTCAGCGGAACGGCGAAATCACCGCGGCGATGCGCGCGACTTCACCCGCTCCCGCCACCCTTCGGCCGCCGTTCCCGACCACGACATCGCCATCACTATCGGCAATTCCCGGATCCTCTTCCGCTCGTGACGTCACTTGGCGCCCGTCCAAATCGCGATGCTCAATGAAACGTTCGAGGAAGCCCGGCTGTGTGTGAGAGAGAGAGAGAGAGAGAGAGAGAGAGAGAGAGGGCGACGCGAGAGCGGTCGGTAGGGTTTACGACGAGCATTATGCTGCGTGCACATACGCGAGCACAGGGATGCGCGCGCGATAGAGGCAACGACCTTGACGAGAGATTCAGCTGATTCTCATGCTTTTTCCATGCCCGAAGGAAGGAAGCCTGACTCGGCGTCGTCGGCGAACTCGACTTCGCCTGAAGAGGGCCTTTCGACGCCCTAACGATCCCTCATTCACACCTACGAGACCACGTATCCGCGCAACTTTATATCCTTTGCAACGGTATCCATTACACGCGTGCCCGTTCTCCGTGGACCCGTGATGTATTACATCGCTTCGGCGCGTCGCCTAGAAGTTGATGACCGTGTGATCTATGATCCGCGAGCGCGCGAGGACAAAAGTGCTGCCTTTTATCTGCGCGAGGAGAGAATGAGGGATAAGGATAGAGGGGCGTCAAGATGTTCTCTCGACGAAGTCCTTTGGCGCAGCTTTCCGCTTTACGCTACAGCTCGATTGTGGCAACAATGGGGGGAATCCACAAATCACGCTATAAATCGTTCCTCCGCGAGTCCCCGACCAGGCCGATCGACGAACCTCGCGCTCCGCCGGTGACACTCCGCGAGATAAAGCGCCGGGATTGCGAGAACGGGTGAAAGGATGCACGAGGAACGGGGTAAATACATGCGCGGCCGCACGAGAGATAGCGCGCAAAAGGGACAAAAGAAGGCCTCGTGCGATGAGGAGACGGTGAAAAAGAGCGCGATAGAGGAGGGCTGCGCGGATGAGGGATGACGGAGGTGGACGAGATGACGAAGACGCGATACGCGGCGTGGCCGGCGACGAGAAAGGCGACGGATCGAAACGTGGCCGAGATAAATGAGCCCCGAAGTACCAATGCGCGCGCGAGGTCGGGATTGCTTTTCCCGCGTGTCGTGAGGACGATCTGGGTCAGCCGCGGCTTAAAATATTCATAAAACTGCACGCGAGCGCACTATATGAACGGCCGATCTTATACAAACTTGGGACTGCGTCAGACCGACGTGCGAACGATCGAGCAATTCATGTCGCTAATGCGCACCAATAACGGCACGCCGGACCGTTGTCCGGGCGGCGATGTCTTATTAACCCTTGGTGCTGGCAGTCGTCATGCGCGTGAGTGCGCGCGCGTGTTCCTGACGGCGGACTTGACAGCGCCTTTGTCAATGGACACTTTCGCCACATGGCATTTCTCTTGTCTCGCGTCTCACGTGGCGTATGTGGCGGCGAAATTTCGACTCGCGCGAAATGGAAGCTCCGGCTACACGTCGTCGTTGTCTCCTGGTCGAATTTCGCCAGCTGATTTACCACTGGAGCTACCATCTCCGCGATCAAGCACTGATTAATAGCGTGCGAGCGAGCGTTGCGCTCGCTTTTGGTTTTATTCGACGTCCGAAGAGAGATAGATCGGCCTCATTCGAGTCGGGTCTCTCGTCACGGACGATTTATTTTTTCGCGATTTGCATTTTCATTAACGATTCGAGTCTCGCTCGTTTTCTCTCTCTTTCTCTCTCTGTCTCTCTCTCTCTCTCTCTCTCTCTCTCTCTGAGGCTCGCTCATTTGCCCACGAAGACAGCCTAGATCCTTTCTCCACCTCAGCTTTAACGGACGCCGGAAAATCAATCGACGACGTTTAAGTGGCTCCCTGACATTTTCCGCTATAGCCCGGGCGGGAAAAACAAGAACGAGACCACGTCGATTTACTTAGCAGCGGCGGGAAAAAGGGAATAGAAGGAGAGGAAAAGAGAGAGAAAGAGAAGTCCGATTGCGGAGCCATCCGTGCTTGTGACCCGAGAGGCGACCTGATAACTCGGAGGCAAAGGGATCCAGAATCATTCTCGTGATCCACGGAGAATTTGGAACTGATGAAGGATCATGCTCTCACGCGCAAAACTGACGGCTTGGAAAGGGAGGGGAAGCGCGGAGGAAGCGGAAAGCGGTCGTCGTCGATCGATCGCCGCCGTCTTCGTCGTATACTTTTGCCATTTCCTCACCCCCTTCGGTAGCACCTCACTCCCCTCTCCCAGTCGTTTCCCTAATCCTATCGGAATCACGTCTGATCGTAGACACGTGGTCGAGCATTCCTGGCGCATGTGTTCCGAACGGGACAACCAGACACGAGTTGGAACATTTCGGCGGATTGTCTCACGAGTGGGTCGGGATGGGCGAGATACTTATTTGTTCGTCGGAGGGGGATGATTCGTTATAGGCCTTGGTACAAAATAGATTTCACCGTCATAACTAATCATGATTTGGTGAAAGCGTCTTTGTTGCAATAACTACAAATTTGCCGCAACCGAAATTTTTGCCACTGTTGCTTTTGCATCGATTTTATGACTAAATATATGTCCACAGGTAGGATTTTCAGATATCCATGTTACAACGAGATTTAGACCCATCTTTGACTATATAAGTATGGACTGCCAGTACCCCCACTTTTCTCATTTATCGGTGTACTGAAAAATGTACCCAACAACTTCGAGATATAAGCCTCACCTCATCGACCAAAAACCGGGAAATTTTAATATATTTTAAGATGTATCAATTATAATGAAACACATTTTGTATTTTGTGTTTCATAATATGCAATGTAAATATGCAATGTAAATAAAAATCTTGATTTATTTCGTGATGTGATAAATTATAAAATAATTATAATAATGTGTGTATAATTATAAAAATAATATATAGAAATTTAGAGTGAATAAAAGAAACGTTACATAATTTGTGCAGTTATATGAGAAAAATAAACTTTTAATTTGAACGTACATAAAATTGGAACATAAATATAATTTACATATATTATTATGGAACATAATAAACATAAGTATAATATTAAAATTAAATGTGTATTAAAATTAAACATATAATAATAAACTTTTTGTTTAATTTAACAGATATAAGTATAAATAAAACAAAAACAGATATAAATATTCAAGATAATAATTAAAAATTATGTCCACATATAAACAAAACTCACTGACCCTTAAAAAGTATTGTTTTTGTTAAATACAACATGTCGGATAAAAGTATTGCGCAATTTTAATATTGTATTTTTACTGTAATGAAACAATTTTATTTAAAAAAAATAAATGCAAAATTGACTTTATTAATATAAATTTGTGATTTTTTATAACATCTAATAACTTTTATAAATTCATATGTATGCGTATTGAAGTTTGTAAATATGAATATATATTAATATATTATATATTATATATTAATATAAATATAAATATTAATATTTCTTATTAATATTTCTTAAAGTAATGGAAATCATCTTATGAAACGCGTTGAAACGAGTCAACTAATTATTTATTCTGTTGCTCTGGTATTTGGATGAGTTGCAGCTTTGTACAAAATAATATACCACCATTTTTGATAATTTTGTTACATTAATTATTTTAATAAATGTTTGGTAAATATATATATATATATATATTGTAAGGATACAAATATCACATTGAAGTTATAAAGCCTGATCTACAATATGCTCTTTGCTTTTTGCTTCTTTCTCTTTATCTCTTTCTGACTCAAACCTCAAGCTTTAAGTCAGAAAAAGATAGAAGGCAAAAAACAGAATGCAAAGAGCATATTCTAGATCAGGCTTAAGTACTTCGTAAATGACGAAATTTTAGTTCTCGCACTCCTCAATTGGTCGATGGTGGTGCGACATATCTTGACTACTAGTCTGAAGTTAGCTACTGGCAGTCCATACTTGTCAAAGAGACCCTTGTTAGTAGTTGAAACTCGTGTAAGATATTCAGATTTTTATTTGGAATTAAATCCAAATTTTTCAGTTGAATTGTATGATACATGTAACCTCGAGATCTGATCCAACTGAAAAACTCTTATCTATCGTTGAACTCAACTCTGAAGTCCGTATTAATAGTTGTCACTTGAAACTTGTCAGATACTCGGATTTTTACTCAGAGTTAAATCCAAGTTTCTCAGTCGAATTATGACATGTTACCTCTGTAATCGCGATTCAACTAAAAAATTCTCATCTAACTCTGAATTCAATTCTGAGCCCCTCATTTGAGACGCGTTTCAAGTAATAACTATTAATACGGGTTTTAGTTAATCTCTAAATTTCTCTAAATTCGGAGTGAAAATTCACTCGAAAAGTGGAGTGACAGTTGAGTCATTCGAATTTGAGTGATTTTTCACTTTTGTAGAATAAATTTCCTCTCTGAATCGTTAAATGAATATTTTCATTTAAAATTGAAGAGTGAACCTGATATGTTTCACCATCAGAGATATTTATTTACTGCAATCGTAGATAATCGTGTATTCATATAGAATCCATTTAATTTTGAGTGAAACATTCTCTTCTTTGCTCTCGAGTGGCAATATTTTCACTCTGTCACCCCGAGTGAAAATACCACCACATTTCACTCATTTTGAATGCAATTTTGCTCCAGGAAAAAGTGAATATCACACGCAGATTTTTACCGCCACAGCTGACTTTTCTTACCGTAGCGCGATTGTAGTCGGTCCTCTTGTGTCGGCTGGAACGTGTATAGCGATTCTTCGAGAGAAAATCGCGACGTTCCGCGGTGACTTCTTCTATCGAATCGTTCCCATCTGCGAAAAAATCGAATCGCATACAATATGTGTATACACATATGGCGGTTTGTCCTCGTCGTCCTCGCGTGATAAACGCGTAAACAAGTACAGTAGGTGTATACATACGTTCGTGGGCCGCGTATCGTACAAACAGCCCCCGTCGCCGTGGAATCACATCTGGTTATGCAAATCTCGCGGACTCGAGGCGACGTCACAAAGCGACGAGAATAAATCGCCGCTATTTGTCTTCCTGTTGCGCGCAAAGGCACTTCGCGGCTCGATAACCAGGTAAACCCGCGATCATGAACGAACTGATGGTCGAATAAAAATCCCCCGCGGTTGTTAGCACCTATGGACGATTATCCGCGATTATTGCCCTCTACGAGTGCATAGCCGCTCATTAGCGTTCGTTCCTCGCAGAACAAGCCGTTTCGATCTCATTTTTCTCTTTTTCATTTGCTTCATCGTCCAATAAGTATAATTTTGTTCTTGACGCAATTATACAAGGCCAGCCTGGCCTTATACAGCCGAATCTTTCAATACTGCCAGATAAAAATATTTTAGACAAAATTTATAGGATTTTGGAGAAAAGAGGGGAAAAGACGGTGACTTTAAATTTTAATCACGAATTCGCCAAAGTCATATGGAAGTTAAGTCTTGTTTCTTTGAAGTGATACTTTTTGTAGCAGACTCTAGAAAGCCGCAAAATTCTGCATAGAAAACCTCTAAGATTTGTATAATCCAAATAGCTTAGAAGTTATTTAGCGCTACTCTAGCCGCCTTACACCGGAAGTATTTTTCTTACTCAAAAGGAACACATCCGGTGTGAGGGAGTCAGGGTACAGACACAACACAAACATACACACACACACCCACACACACAGGTGCGTTAGCGAAATAAATTATTTTTACTTCTTAGTGCAATTTTTTGTGAGCGCCAAGCTCACTGCGCTTATTGTAAACGAAACTTCAGAATATTACGCTAGAAATATTTTTCTCTTGGTTCTAGAAGAATCTTCTCCTAGCTGTATGTGAGAGGATTCCGCCAAGAATAAGATCACATTTTTTCGGGATGACCAGGGCGTCGGGTTCTCCCGATGGTTCACGCCTCGGGAAAACCGACAACCGTCATCGCGAACGTTAAGACAGATCGTCGTCGGCCGGCTGTAAGGCAGCCACGTGCCCGCGCAAGTAGATACAGGCGCGCAACGTCAGACGGCGGCGCGCTCGCGTGATGAATGCATATATCTCGTTCGAGCGAGCGGACAGGTTGCATTTCGGCGTGCCACATTCGCCATTATGCAGTTTGCATCCTGATTTATCGTACACTATGTCTGGCAGCCGCGACTCTTTTTCTCCGACCCGCCGTGCCTTTCTCCGACGAGCTCCCTTGTCGTAGTAAATCGCATAAATCTCATTTTCCCCATCGTGGGTGCAGTCACGTAGTCTGGTGGATTGCGAGCGATGACGAGGCGGAACGCGGCTCTTTATCGCGACCAGAGTGCTTCCGGTTATCTCGGCATGCTTCTCTCTGGCGAGACGTTGACGTCAACGTCAACGCTGTTGTCGTCGTCGTCGTCGTCGTCGTCGTCGTTAGTGCACTGCAATGTCCGTCATCTCGGGCCAAACTGGAAGTCGTTGAATTCCTGGCTTCCTCTCTCTCCCTGTTTCTCTCTCACCCTTTCACCCTCAGCGCGACGATGTACGTGAGTAGTTCCTGGCCGGCGTGGGGTCATTGTGTGCCATCGGACGCTTAATTACGCGGGCGTCATGCCCTGTCCGCGAGTGCTCGTCAGCTCCGTCCCGGCGACCACCACGATCGCCACACACTCACACCCGGCTCCCACGACATCATCATCGACGGCTCCCTTTTTGCCGTTGCAAGATTGAGACAGGGAAAGTTCTTCTCGTGCGGGAAAATCTTCGCGACCACAACGGCGCGAGGAAGTAAGAAACGTTGCGGCCAGAGAGCGGTAACTCGGCGTCGCGACTATTAGCGATCACGTCGTGCCGCGTGTGTCCGCGGCTAACGACGCTCGTCGTCCCTACGGCCCTTCTCTCTCCGCGGCATTCTCCGCTATTTATCACTCACGCCGGGGAAATAAATGGCGCCGCGTTCGCGAGAACGATCTCCCGGCGAAGTGGTAATAACTGTTGGCTACGAAAAGTATACAAGCAGGCGTGAGAGGACGAGGTGCACGCGCGACGACGACTGTACGTGGTTTCGTGATCGTCTCGTTTTATGCCCGCGTCACACTAGCCATTGGCGTTCCAGTCGAAGCACAGTATTCGCAATGTTAAAGAAATTCGTCTTTTATCTACAGCGCGAGTCTTGCACGTCCTTCGTATCGCGCGTAAGAGTATATTCTGCTTCAGGCGAACGTATTTTTCTGGATTCGAGAGGAGAAATGTTAGAATATTGTCTGGTGCACTTAACTGCGGTAGAACAAGAATCTGTGAGTGCAGGCTAAATCTCATTGTAACATATGGATACCATATCCATCGGAAAGAAGCTTGATTGAAAGACAATTGCAGACGCGGGCACGAACGCAGCTGTGATGTGGGCATTAGTTGGCTGCTTCTTTGTTGGTCGGCGAGGGCGAATAAAAAATATCTTCCGGCCGCTCGATCGGAACGCGCGATCGGGACAGCAGGTGGCTTCTTCTGTGCCGACGGCTTCCTGAGATAAGAGAGAGCGCGCGCGAAAACTCGTTTCCGATCGTCGGGGAAATCATATTCTTCTCGCTGAGAGTGCATATTGGCCTCGCCAAGCGATCGAAATCGATCGATCGACCGACCGACGCGCGTCTCTCGTGGCTTCCTTGTCCTCTACCCACACGATGGGCACGCTAATTGGGCCGGCTTGCGAGGAAACAGATTGAAACCGGAAAGGTAGGGGCGACTGGTGCGTCACACCAGCAGTTCCCGTCACTGCTAACCTAATTCGACCCACCCCGGCGGTAGCGCCGTAATAGGGCGGAATTAACTGGAACGAACGGTCGCTCGGTGCTCCTGAAGCGTGCTTCTTATTTTAGCGCCATTACGGCGCGCGGTAGCCCCGGTCTGACGGCGCGTACCCACCGAGTCGCACCCCCGCCGTCTAGCCAGCCAACAGAGAAAATGGCAACTTTTTCCATAATAATGAAAAATTCATTCTCCGACCGTCCATTAAAATTCCAGAGTCACACGCGCGCGAGGCTGTACCAGTGAGAAGGAGAAAAAAAAAAAAAAAGAGAAACGCCGTGCGAACCTCGTGACATTTACGTGGAAACGGGAGCGATTTCCCGAAGAAAACAGATTCATGTCAGTAGGTGAATATAAATTGACATCGTGATCGCGCGTCCACGTATCGCCCGTTTTAAACGATCCGTATTCGGATGCCGCTCCTCGCTTCGTTGCGCGATATTACTGAACGGACGGTTACCGGTCTGATCCCTAATGGTCTCTATTGATTTCCACAGGCAAAACGCTACTAATAATAGCCGATTATATCTTAGCGTCGCGTCCGACCAATTGAGATCACCAGTCGGTATCGAAATAACCGTTTGCAATTTTTCCAACCCTCTGCCATTTAAGTATCGATCGTATAAATATCGCGTTGCCGCTATTTTTCGTGTCATGCTCGAGAGAGAGAGAGAGAGAGAGAGAGAGAGAGAGAGAGAGAGAGAGAGAGAGAGAG
>NW_022639477.1:837091-875940 GCF_010583005.1 Odontomachus brunneus
GAGAGAGAGAGAGAGAGAGAGAGAGAGAGAGAGAGAGAGAGAGAGAGACGAGCAGGCAAATAGAGAAGAAAGACGAGACGATTAGTCGCGCACGAAATCTTATCCTTGGCGGAATTCTCTTGTGGCCTGAAGAGAATTCTTCTATGATCAAAAGCGAAATATTCGAAGCACAATATTCTCAAAGTTGGAGAAATTTGCTCTTTCATCTACAGTGCAAGTCTTGCTCGTTCTTCGTACCGCGCGTAAAAGGACATTCTGGTTCAGGTTTAGGTGAACATCTCTCTGATCTCTTTGAATTCGAAAGGAAAAAATGTTAAAATAATATTTAGTGCACTTAGCTGCAGCAGAGCAAGAATCTGTGTGCGCTAGCTAAATCTCGTTGTAATGTAAATACCTAAAAGTATGTAAGCTGCCAGTAGGCGTACACATATTTAGCGACACAACTGACGTAGCAGCAATAGTAGTAAAAGTTTAATTTGCAGCAACAAATCGTTTTCTCGGCAAGGCGTAATTAGCTGTGGCAGTAAAATCTCTTTTCCTCCGTGTAGATTTTCTATTAACAGTCTACATCGTTAGAAGAGCAATGCGCTCACGGTGAAAGTTTGCGTTTAGGATATGGAGTTATAGGAAACGCAGCACCTTGCAAGAAGGTTTCTTTTTTAGTATTAGAATATTTCTCTCTCTTGTGGATTGAGAATAACCCTCTTGAGGTTAGCACATAAGAGGATTCGTCTGGGGATGAGATTATATGTTTTCTTGGAAGTGTTTGCGCTACGATAACCCGAGACGATCATTTCTATCGCTGCGTCAGCGATATTCGCACACTCCGCGAAATTGATGTAGCGACGACATAACATAATTGTCTGATCAGTGGAGAAAATGTGGGGAGCTCCTCGGGAAACAATCGACGCGGCAAGAGCAATTTTTCTCTCGCCCAGACGAGACTTGGCAGCGCGCGAGTGTCAGTAACGTTCTAATGTTTACTTCACGCATCATCGAGATTTGGCCGCGGTACCTCTTCCTCGAGAGCCGAGCGGTCGTAATTCTCGTGGAATTTCTCGGGACAAACAGATCCATTCGAGACAGAACGCCGCCGCGGGATTTGTATCTTGTTTGCGAGGAATACTTTTTCGCTGCGCGCGGACCCGCGCACTGCTACAATTTCGATGTTTTCCTCCCCGCCGTCTTCGTCGTCGTCCTCGTCGTTCTACGTCGACGTCGGAGCGCGACACGTGGAGCGGTGTTTGCGAAGTTCTCTCTCCGTGTTTTAAATCATCGGCAGAAGTTTTGAGAGGCGGCTCCGCTCGCTCGTCACCGCCGTGAGTTTAGATTACACCAATCTGCTTACCGTTGATTCGTTAAGGATGATATCTCGCGACTGTGATTGAGAAACTCGCGAGTGATCCGTAAGCTAACAGGCACGTCGCGCCCATCGGCTTAAACTTGTCCGATCAATAAAAAAGAATTACGGGCAATATCCCGCGTAAGTTAGATCATGCTGCGTCGTCGCGGCAAGAGGAGATAAGGGTCTCCGCCTCCTTTGCGAGGGATTGCGCCGGGAAAAATTAAATTGACAGGCATTAATTCTAGAGACCGTTGGCCTTACGGGATTTGACGTAATAGAAAACTTCATTATTTAATAATTTCCCTGTCAGCATAAATTTGTGTGAAATCAGGATGATAGCTGCAGAAAAAATACAGTTTCATTAAAATATCTAACATATTTCATACCATAGATCTGTATACAGAGAGAAAACGTCTTTGTTTCGAAAATATCCTTATTTTTGACAAAAATAAATTTTCAAGTGAGATTAAACGAAGATAAGTACAATACATTTGAAATGATTCACAACTAAGAGGAAAATAAGACTAAGAGGAACAATATTCTTATTGTTTCAAAATAATTTTCATCAATGGGAAGTAATATTCAGTTGAGAATTTAATGATTTTAAATGTTAATGAAGGAAGATTGTCGTCAAGATGATCATATTGTACTTTTTATGAGACTATTACAATATTCAAATTACATTGTTGAAATTCTAAACTTAAAGATCCCTCTAATAAAATTATATATCGTTGCTTGTATACGAAATGATGATTGTTAAGTTAGGTATATTAATTTCAAGTAGATACTAATTTTTTTATGTGTATGTAACTAACAATGACTTACAATAAAACATCGGGTTGTTCTTTCCTGTTGAAGCAGACTGAAATGTTTGCGAAACGTCGGAATCAAACAAGATGAATCCACGCGGCTCAAATCCGGAAACCAAATCTAATATGCATAGACACCGCTAAAAATTAAATGAAACGACAAGATAATCATAAATTATAATATCCAGGTATTTCTATTGAATAGGCAAAAACGAACAATAATGTCATCCTCTATCAATTATCCCTGGACCACTCGGGGGTTCCTTTGCGCTTACGAAAATTTAGGCTGACGGTCTTTAATAGTACTATCGTCGGTGTCGATACATTTGGCCGTTGTGGAGCGTTTAAACCGTTAAACCCATCGATGCAGTAGGCGACTACGCTTTGTTTTAATCTCAGGACACACGTATCGTGCTCCACGCGCGTTCAGTTCCGTTGGACGTTTATTGGTTTTTGCGCTTTGTCGGAAATTTTCTCCCGGATTCACCGCCGTCGCCGTCGCCATCGTGTTCGGTCTGCGACCAATTTGCGCTCGATTTTTTTCGTACTCTTCGTTCGCTCGCGCTCCAACCGCGAGACGGAGAAGTGGAACCGAAGGATTGAATATTTTTCTTCTGCTGCTCCTTTTCTATCCACCACGACGACGACGATGACGACGACGACGTAGAGCTGGAGCGCCAGACGTTCCTCGCCGGCGGCGCATAAACCGCACGTGCACGTCCGTAAAGTACATCATCGCTACAACGTAATATCGCGTCCACGTAATACCATATCCGCGCATGGATTAATCCCATACCTCGGCGAGCAAAAAGTGCCTTCGACGAAGTTACTTTGGTTACATAAATTATATCTGCCTCGTATCTAATAATTGCACCTGCTCTCGGGGGAGATGGCGGTAGACGGGGGTGGCCGGAGGTGCGCGCACGGCGCTGGAATACGAAAGAGAAAGAGGGGCTGTTTCGAGTGAATTATTTCGCGTCGCCGGCAACGTACCGTTGAAGCTGAAGTGAATAATGGTCGGTATTAATTAATTTATTATTTTATGCGCGGAGACGCGTGTTGAAGATATCATCTCGGCGTTGCCGCCGCGAGCCAGTAGACTCTTGGCTTGTGCGCTCCTCGCAGTAGTCGAGCTAAGTATTATCCTCAGCCGTGTCTATGGGCTATGATACGATATGAAGGATCTGAAATGCATATCCCTCTCTGTGCCTGCGTCGAGATGACCGTGCTGTGTTGATTTCAGGAGACCACCGGCCAATGGGTCGGCCTGAACCTGGAGCTGGAGATGAGAGGCACTGAGATCATCGGCACGAAGAAGCCGTCGGGTCATTCGCTGCTGATCGACTGCCGGCTGGAGCTGCCGTACGGTAAGTGACGACACGATTCTGCAATGATTACATAAGTGGTAGATGATGAGATCGCATGTCTGACGTATGTAATCGTATACGAGCTGGGAATACGTTTGACGTACAGTTATATATCGGTGTCGTCGTGTCAAGCGAGCAGAAGATCCGGAGCTGCGACGCCAGCAAGTACACCTCTCCTTCAGCGAGCGTCATTCGCGGGATTCGCGCGGGCGGCGACTCGTCGCTCCCCGGGGTCGCGGCCACGAGGTATCGACGTGTCGCATCTCCGATCTGCTGCTCGCTCACTCGCTCCTAACCGTCCCTTCGAACGCCAGCATGACGTTCTGATATCGCGCCATGATTTCTGTCAAGCAAGACTAAGAACGAAAGAAAAGCCGCGCGAAGCGGCGGCTCGCTCTTTACCGCGTGTTGTTGACGAGCGCGACGCGACTGCCAAGAGCGCTGTTCCCTCGCGGAGCGGAGAGAGGAAGTGCTTCGAATCGATCGGATCTCGCCTTCCGATTTTTACGACCGACGTGGTCTGAAACGGGGCTTCGTAGCGGGAAGGTAAACGTTTTTGAAAGAGAGAGAGAGAAAAGGGTAAAAATCTTCAACGCGGAGAACTCGAGCTGGAAACTCGCAAGTCGGACTCTCCGCTTTCGTGCGCAATCGAAGTGATCGATGAGATGCGGGGATCGACAGCTTGCCATTCTCGACGAAATCGCGACGGCGGCATACAGTGAGGTCAAACAAAATTCCATGTTTCAAGAAAGGCTACAGCTTCGAAATTTGAATCGATTTCGATGCTTTTTCCTCTTTTTAATGAAAGTCAGTAAAATTTAGAACAATTTCGTCGAATTAGATTTTCATCTCTTGTCTCTCTTTTTCTAAATCAGACATGAAAAAGTTAAATTTAGAAATGTTTTTCGATCAAACAGACAATTCATTTCATATCTCATGTAATCTGACATCAAGCACTAATATTGATATTGCAATTAAGTATTCAAATCCTGATTAAAGGCTTGAAAAAAATCATCCGGGCATAGTCTCTCATTAGATCTTACTTTAACTTAACAAATGAGATTAATTAAAATAGTACCTAATTTTATTTTAATTTCAAATAAAAATTGAGAAAGATTAAAATTTTACTATTATGTCATCAATTTTTTTATTAATTATTTTTCTTGACGTAACAAATCTTGAGCTTCTACATCTGTAGAATCTGTATCATAATTGAGAAAGAATTTTGAAAAGTAACTTGTCAATTTGGCTCGAAAATCTCGCTCGACAAAGTTGCTCCAAATCTCATTAGGTTTCATTAAAAAAGAAAATCAGTTCAAAGTTCAAGATTGCAGACTTTTGGAAACGTGAAATTTCATTTGACCTGTGCGACGGGTGGAGCCGCGGGGCAAAAGAAAGCGGACCGGAAGCCCCGTCGTCTCCGCCACGGAGCGAGGGCTGCTTCCGGTCGTGCAGCTCGTCGGCATTACGGGGCGAACTTTTAATTGAGTACGTCTGCGAACTTGTCGAATCCGCGGCCGCACGTTCCGCGTCTTCGTGTTCCACGCAGCGCTTTCCGAGTTTGTCCGCGATTTTGCGCGACGGGGAGCAAGATCGACTTAACGCTGCGAACTGCTATATTTTACTCTTCGAAGTGCCATATGGACCAATTACAATCTCTCTTTACACCAACGCGTTTGCAGTCCCAAACGGATCGTACGCGAGATGAAGTAAAGAAACGGTGAGGACACGTGACTTTGTCCTGCATCCGCACCTTGACACGATTGGATCCTCGTATGAACGAAGTGAATCACGAAGTTTTCGTCTTCACGCGTTCTTTCGCCTCCTCGCGGCGAGATTTTGCGTTACGCCCGTCGTCATATTTCTTAACTTGAAATTTCGCGCGTTTAAGGACTCCCCGGGGGCTCTCTCTTGAGAACGTGAGGAAAGGGAAAAGCGATACGCGTTCCCGTGAAAGCTACTACTAGAGTTTTGACGATTTCTGCAAGTTTTAATACAGAGTGGATGTAAGTTCTCGGGCGATTTTCCGCGACTCGTCGCTCGCTTGGGGCATATTGGTCAAGGTCTCGGGGTCGTCCCCTCGTCAAAGCCGCGAGTATCACGACACACCCGGAATGTGCGGAGCTTTCGGCAGCAACAAGTACAACTTTTTCGGGCTCGCATACATACATATTAAATACACGCGGATAGGCGTCTCTCCCATATACTCCGCCGTTCCCCAGGGACCGCTACGTGATCCTCGCGCGACCCTTCCAGCCGGGGATGGCGTGCTTTCACCTACTGCCCGGTCGTCGACATGCCCAGCGGTCGATATGCTATCGACCTTCCCCGACGGTTCTCGAAAAGGGGGCTAATCGCGCCCTCACAATTTGCTGGACCTCGCGCTCCCCGAATATCCGGCGGATTTACGAATGCGCGCGACTGGCGGTGTTGGCGCGGCGGTGACGTTTTATAATACGCCGCGCGAGTAAATCCGGCTAAGTCGCGTTGTTAAAGGCTCCGATAAAGTACGTGCGATATGCGCGATTCGGTCTCCGTATGCAAATTTTTGCCGGGGGTTTATTTCTAGGAGCTCTCTACATAGAGAAAGAGAGGGAGAGAGAACACGCGCGTAATAGTATCTCGATCGAGCGCGAGTCTTTTCTTGACGCTTGGGCCCCGCGACGACGACGACGACGACGACGACGACGACGACGGTGGCGTTCCGCGTTCCACTAAAGGTGCAAATTATTTTCCACCACGCGATGCACCGCTTGACCGTGTTGCGAAATGAGGGAAAACGAGGCCGCTTATAATAAACCCTGTAACGTGCAGCCCCACGTCGGCTGACGTTTCGCCTTGTGCGGATCCGTCACCGGGCACCGCTCTCCTCTCTCCTCTCCCCTCCTCTCCTCCCTCCCTCTCTCTCTCTCTCTCTCTCTCTCTCTCTCTCTCTCTCTCTCTCTCTCTCTCTCTCTCTCTCTCTCTCTCTCTCTCTCTCTCTCTCTCTCTCTCTCTCTCTCTCTCTCTCTCTCGCGCTCGCACGCCATTACTTTTTCCCGCCGCGTGTTTCCCCACCGCCGTCACCGCCGCCGCGTGTACTTCCGGTTTTCGACCCACGCCAACCGCGCCGTTTAATGGATTTTTGCCGCCGTGCGATGTACATTTCCCGCCGTGTAATACCTTTGTTATTGACTTTCCCCGAGAGCACGTAAAGACGACGTTGGAGAGACGTTTCACGTTGCCGGCGCGGGAATAAGACGGGGGTAATGCGAGAACCTCGTCGGAAAAATCGTGAGAATCCTCCTGTGGAGCGAACAAACGAACGGATGAGCGAGCGCGAACGAACACGTGGAATGAAAGACGATGATTAAAGTTCATTGGAGAAATAGGTTGCTGTTTATCGCAGAGTGTGTACTAAAAGCGCGGTGTGGATAATAAAATTTCCGCGAAACTGCAACGCGAACTTGAACCGTCGGGAGTTGATAATGCGATTTCTTCTGGCGCGCGAAATTACGGATAATTATACGCTTATTAGACGGGTTAACGTTGCATTTACGTCACGGCGCGGCGTAATTTCCTTCTACCTCTTTCTCACCTTTCTCTCCTTCTCTTTCTTCCCTCTCCCTCCCTCTTTCTCTCTATTCTTTCTCGATCTGATTTGACTCGCGGAATTGGTGGAGAAGCTGACAGCTGCCGGCAGGAAAATTTGATCGCGGTCGTACGAGCTGGTCGTACTTATCCCCGGGAGTTTTCAGCGATCTCGCGAGAGAATCGTGGTGGGTATCCATTGCCGCAATTTGACGAAGAGAGGACACGAAGGACGGAAAATATTGGTCTTGCGCGCTGTGTGTCTCTCTCGTGTCCCTTCGACGTGACTTTTCTTTCCGGCTGATTACTTTACGACATTCCTTCCGAGTACGTGGGACGTTCCGTCGCTTTGCTTCCCTTCCTCCCTCGCTCCCTCCACTCAAACGTGTCTCTTATCCGTGTATTTCTTTGATCGGCTCGTGGCCGGTGTATTTTAGCGGCAACAAAAGATGACTCTCCTCGTTTAACTTTGAGGGCACTCGGGCGGGATTCTAATTTAAGAGCCAGTCATACAAAGATATCCGGCGTTGAATATTAAAATATGAAAAAGATGTTTGATGGAGTTTCCGTTAAAGGCCAAGGTTCTAAATTGACCAAGTATCTCCGGATAAGATGGGGAAGAAGCACCGGGGGAGAGACACCTGTACAACTCTCGATTAAAGATCGCGCGTAATCGATATCGCGCCGGACAGAAGGAAGAGGTAAAGAGCGACGGGAAAGGTACGTTTGAATGCGAATTCGTCTTGGCGTCTTGGCAGTCGCGTCGGCGCGCGACGATGTGTCACGCGTTGAGGAGCGGTGAAACGATGGACATGATCGCCACTCGAATCATGCACATCCGACCCTCCGTCTGATCAGTGTCTGACCAATCAGGAAAGCGCGTACAACGAACTGGATGGCAAGCCCTGCTAACGAGCGAAACAGCAATGCAGTTGCGAGCAGCCCGGCCCATGTGTGGCTCAGGTACCCTCGTCGAGATCCTGATCGCAGGATCGTCCTTGTTCGCGGGACCTCCATTTCCGCTTATCGTCTCGATTCCACGACCGAGATGCATCCGAGTGCCATGTGATGATGTCCCCGCCGATCGTGGACTCGCGTCTCGCGCGCTTCTCGGCGGCCGGAGATTTCTCGCGCTCCCTCCCGTCGGTCAATCGCTATCAGTCGGCGTCGCCAATCCGTCGCCGGGACGGCCGAGATAAGTGCACTCACGCACAATTCTTATATTGTTCGGATCCATCATTCACGAGATAGGGGAGGGGGGAAAGAAAAGAGCGGCCCTTGTGTAGTTTCCTCGGGAATCGCGAGCGAGAGCGCAAAAGCGCTCGTCCCTAAATCTCGCGCCGATTTGTTCCGCCGCTTTGAATATAAATTCGAGCTTTCCGTTCTTACTCTCTACCCGGCATACAAAGGATCTCGTACACAGCGCTTGAGATCCCGAAGATTGTCGACACGCTTGTCCACGATCCGCGCGACCGACAGTATATTCATTTTATTTGTACGCAATTAGCGTTATATATAACGAACCCCTTTCTTGCTCGTCAATCACTGCACAAGAATCCACCCTCTGTCTCTTTCTTTCTCTATCTATCTCTCTATCTCTCTCTTCTCATCCTCGAAGATACTTGGGCTTGTCTTTCTTTCGGCGCGTACGGTATTTTTTTTTCTTTAACGCGCCAATTAGCCGCTTTCGCCGAATAACGAGGAGGAACGTTTGTAATAATTATGCGCGTGTCGCGTCGAGACTCCTCCGCTTTTTCTCTGTCTGTCTGCTGCTCTGGCGAAATAGGACTCGCCGAAAGACGCGCTCGCGAAAGGGCGGCATTCAGCTCTATCCGTCGCGCCGCGTCGTCGTCCGCGCTGGAATATCTTTTGTCTGCCACCAGCGCTCCCCTCGGCTCGTTTCATTAAGTTAAGTGTGGCAGTTGCTTTTGAGCTTTGTGTACGTGCGTGTCGAGCGGGGGAGCGGGGGTGGTGGGTCGGGAAAAAGGAGGTGGGTCGGCGCGGGGGTGGTCACGCGACCAGAAGTTGTTCCAGTCGTTAACGGTGGACTTTGATACGATTTCATGCCTGATTAACCGACTTTAATTACGACGTCGTGGCGGCGGCGGCCGTGTTACTGGAAACCTACTAAAAGTTTTCGCCACCCGCGAGGAAATCGTCGGCGTTGCCTCTTCGCGTATCCTCTTCCGGTCGTTTCGCGGTAAGAGCTCTTCCGGACTTCGCGATACGATCGTATTCGCATTCTCGCAGGATCGTCTCGCTCGCATTGGGGAAAACGCGACACCGTAAGGGGGAAAACAAGCGCAGCATCTCCGCTCTCCGAAACGACCCCCTTCCGTCTTTTCCACCACAGCCCCTCACCAGATCACTGCGTGTGAATATGTCATGTGTGAGTTTAGCAAAAAAAAAAGAGGTGGGATGTTCGATGTTTCTGCTTTCACGTGTTCTCTTTGATTGCCCTCGTCCGGCGCGCTATTGTTATCCTATTTTGCCGGAGTAAAGGAAAATGAAAAAAAAAAAAAGAAAACGAGAACGGGAACAGCGCAGATCGTTGTTCAACGCCATCGCCAGCGCGACACATATCGTACGTTGCAAATGAGACGCAAAAATATTTTCTCACTATACAACTCGCAGAGTTAGTGTGCGCGACCGGTTGAAGCAGTTACCGAACGTTGCGTGCCTTTGGAAAACGAGCACCGTGTTTTTTGAGTGACGCACATAGTGATCGAAATGGAAACAGAGTGGCATTTAGCATTAATAGGCAGAAACGAATGAGGAAAGACAGAGAGCAATTTCTCGTCGGATGCGCGATAGCGGTTTTCGCGCGACGTCGAAAATTGCCGATTGTTGATCGCGGATTGACGCTTGTTTTGCGGGGCGTATTCGCGCAAAAATACAGTTTGATTTCGAGATGTTTTATCGGGGTCCGCGCGCGTGTTCTCAAATATTTATTGATTGTTGCGTTATTCTCTTTTTGCCCGCACGATTATCTGCTGCTCCTCTGTCTCTCTGTCTCTGTAATTTGGAGTCGATTTTAATTAGTTCTGTCACACATGCACTGATGAATATTACGTAACAGTCGGTCGCATTATTACAACATACGTACATAACTCGCTCGTAATTCGTTCGTTGAAGTATCTGAAGAAAGTTTTCGCGAACTGTTCAATTACTTAATTGGGAAGGAGATGAGCTTTGGATACTTGTTACATCTATCTCGGCGGAAATATTGTAGCTGTTTAGAAGAGACCCTCGCGCGCGACTATTATTCCGCGGTAGATTATCACTAGTATTCGCGGCATCTTTTCTCTCTCTCTCTCTCTCTCTCTCTCTCTCTCTCTCTCTCTCTCTCTCTCTTTCTCTCTCCCGTCAGATTTTGATTCTCGTGATCAATCGGACGTGAGCTACGCGCGTCTCGATTAAGTAAACGCAACCAAACAACGCTTCCTTTTTTCTCTCTCTCTTTTTCTCTCCTCTCTGTCTCTCTCTCCTTCGGCGGGCGCTGTGTTTTTGCGCGCGTTACATTCGTTCCAATTGGTCGATATTAACTTGAATCGACTGAAGACAAAGAAGACTTTCTCTCTTCAGGTATATCTTTTTTTGTGAGAGCACACATTTACTCCCTGGAGCACCATCGCACGTGCACGCAGTGGCGCGGCGATAGCACAATACGGGAGGGGTGGGGGGATTTCTGACGGGTAAAAGGAAAAGGAAACAAAGAAAAAAAAGTAAGAAAAAAAGGGAAAAGAGAGAGATCAGAGATATTCTCTGCTGTTGTGTTCGATTCTCTGTGTTGTTCTTTCAAGTATCGACACATGAAAGAGAGGGTACCTGCGGATACATTAAGCTATGGCTGCGACACTGTAATTATCGACTTATCCGTAGATACTTGCCCTCCCTTCGCCCCCTTTTCCGCTATTTCTCTTTCTCTCTGTCTATCTCTCTTCTTTCTATCTGTCTATATATTACGTAACTTAAAATACACATATATATATATATATCATACATACATACATACATACGTATTTTGTAAATTAGTCACACACGAGAATTGTGCTATGGCATTAGCGACATTAACGTCAGAATCACAAACGTACCACAATAGGGGAGCAATACCGGTATTAGTGGTTAGTACACACTGTCCATCGTTAAGTACGAATATTTTCGGCGGGAAAGCCTTAGTTCAATCTTACTCAAGCATGAGCAAGCATCGTGAAGTATGTACCTATTCTTTTCTTCTCTCCGCGACCTCGCGTTCTCTCGCACAATGAAGACATTACGTACACAGAGTACATTTCGAGAGGAGAGACATTTCGAAAGGGCGTCGAGAGATAAGTTGGCCGTTTATTCAGTTCCCCACGAAAAGTTTTCCTCGCGTCGCGTCTGCCAGGACGGTTGTTACCGCCGCGAATTCTCGTGATCATCGTTATCGCAGATTCTCCTCGCAACGCGAACGCGAAGAATTTTATCGCGCAGTTGACGATAATCTCCGATAAAACTTACCGTCAGAGGGAGCGAGACGCGTGTGGTCAACGGACGTACACATTGCTCGAACGTGTGCGTGAACGAATTTCCTAGAGACGAATTTCCCAGCCGCCGCAAGTGCGAAATCTGCTCCGTTAACGCGTGAGGCAAATGTATCTCTGGACGGTAGTTAAGGTCGTCATGTGAAACTCAATCACAAAGAGTGTGCCTAATTAACATATAAATTATATAAATTATATAAAATATATAAGAACCAACTTTCTTTTCAAGAAAACAAAGTATACGAATCAAAATATCGAGAGCAAAATGTGTATGAATTGATTATTATTTTTCCCAACGAGTATTTGATGAGAGCGGAATTTTGTAAAGCAAATGCACCGTCGCTGCCTGGACATTTGTTTTACATAATGAATTTTTGCTTGCTTATGCTTTGCACTTCATTTTGACTGAGAAATTGCCTCATGTGTTCTCGTATTTCAAAACAGCCTGATTAACCTCATGAATAATTCACCATTTTTCACTACGGGCATTATGGCAGGGATGGCGAATTTTTGCATCCATTATGTTGACAAACGAAGTCGTCATTTGTTTTACAAAACGGCATGAATCCATGGAGATGCGTTTGAATATGATACTACTTTCGGATACAAGGAAAGCCTTTTATTCTATGTCGAAAGTTTGATTATTCTTATTCGACGGCTAAAATGGCAGGAGCATTCAGAGTTGGAAATTGGTACTTTTACCGTAATCTCACGGCAATCGACGTCCGGAATACGTATCGCGCTCGCGAAGCACGTACGCCGCAGTCGACTTTCCTGTCTACGGTAAAGCCGTAGGACATTCAAAATGGACTAATTACACGCTCCCGTCCAAAGCCACGAGCACGAGGCCGGCACGAACGGGCAAACCCGGATGTACGGGGTTAGAGATAAAGGCGACAGCGGCCGATGAGTAGAACGAAGACGACCTTCCGCGGATTTAACTCCTTCCCCCGCTAAATCCTCACCTGTATCGCTTACCGGTATATAAGGCCCACTTCCCGCTCTATGTGCCCCGTCCCGAAATACATGGGTTCACTCTTGGCGTTTTCGCGCAAGCAATACGCCTGTTTTAAGATAAAGCGATAATGGTATTGGACTTTTAACCGGATATATCGCGACCGATCGATGGCTTCGTTTGAGACGCGCACGAGACTAATTGTGCGTTACATAGGGAGAAAAGTTTAGATAGATTAGTCAAGTTTTTCATTCCGTATATATCACATCAATGTCAATATATTTTTCTTCAGCTAACGTAGTCAAGTAGGGGACTTGGCTTACAATTATATTTCTTAACCATACACATCCATTCCTTATTTTTACCTATCTACAGTGTTGTAATATATCTAGATACATGTATCTTTTTGTAGTACCTAGATACTTTTTGTGTATCTATATCTGTATCTAGTTATATTTTTTATTTCAAAATCTGTATCTGTGTGTATCTAGTTACATTTTATCTCGTATCTGTACCTAAACTTATCATTTTAGATACAGATATGAAATAAAATGCAATTTTTTGATTTTATATATAATTGTTACTTTTTCACAAGAGACAAAGTTGTTTCCATGGTGTAAGAATATAAGGTGATGCAATCCGGTGGATGCGCAGTAGCTACCAATCAGAAAGTTGCCACAAATGCGTAAACCCAATGGCTCTCATCAGACGTAACGTTAACATAATATATTTTGTGGTAACTTTCTGATTAGTTCTATTCCCACCTCCATGATGCGTAATGAAATACTTTGGCCGCGTTCCGTTCACGTATATGTGCGCATTTATCTACAGTTCACGTCACGTATACTGTAGGGAATGCACGCATAATGTGTGAAACAGAACGCAATCCTTATGTTCTTACACCATGGTTGCTTTACTGGATGCGTTCAACGAACTCAACAGTTGCACAACAGTTGAATAATTCGTCAATGTAATTGGTCTAGATTTAGGGATCTAACAGTAAGAACCAATAATCACTGATTGCTCATTGAGCGCTTTTTCCGTTGAACGCGTCCATTGGGTGCATTCAGTACTACAATCGCTCATTGAGCGCTCAGTGAGCTCTTGTATCCCATTGGCATATTCTTTTAGATCTAAAAATATATACCAATGTAAGAGCTCACTGAACGCTCCATAATCGAAATATCTGAAAAGTATCTGAGGAGATTTAGATACATTCTCAAAATATCTGTATCTACATCTATTTATTCATATGAAATTCGTATCTGTATCTTTATCTAGCTACACTTTTCTTACTGTATTTGTATCTATATCTAGCTACTTCAAAACATGTATCTGTTACAACACTGCCTATCTAGTTATTAATATATCCTTGTAGTTATATATTACACAGGCCCACAATTTAAAAAAAAGTTGTCTGTGCTGGGGGCCTGACTAGGTGTACTATACGTATTTTGGGCTACTGAATCTAAATCCGGTGTCAGATTTGCTCCATCATCCTTGAGTTTCCCGGAAACTTGAGGAAATCGTGAAAAGGAGCAGATATCCAGGTTTTTACGGAGACATGTATTCAAGAAAAATTTTAGAGTGACAAATAACCCCATAACCCCACAACCAACGTTGAAAATACATTATGTACTTCAACATGGAAAACGAATCATTCTACACATCCCCTTACGGGGCAACTGTCATCGTCTCCAACATTCTCTGAAGCAGCAGGATTTATCTGATCGACGATCATAGATTGTAGAATTGATATTTCGAATAGAAAAAAAATTCCATCTCGTGGACAATAACATGAATGTGACCATGATAGGGCACGCACAGATTAGATTTTCTAATCTATGCGATGTTAAAGGATTGATGGGTGAACTAAAACCGAATATGCATGATGGTATATGGGTTATTGGGTTATTGGGTTGTTCTAGTCATCAGATGTTGAAGTACATAATGTATTTTCAACATTGGTTGTGGAGTTATAGGGTTATTTGTCACTCTAGAATTTTCCTTGAAAACATGTCTCCGTAAAAACATGGATATCTGTTCCTTTTCACGATTTCCTCGATTTTCCGGGAAACTCAAGGGTGATGGAGCAAATCTGACACCGGATTTGGATTCAGCAGCCCAAAATACTTATAGTACACCTAGTCAAACCCCCAGCACAGACAACTTTTTTTAAATTGTGGGCCTATGTTATCTCTCTCTAATTGACTTTATATTATTATCTTTGTTAATGTTCTTGTAATCTTCTTTTATAATCTTCTTAATTTTCATTTAAGCTTTACACTACCTACACCTTCTCCTTATCCATCATGTCTAATTACATTTTCTTATTTCTCTCTCTTTCTTTCTTTCTCTTTCTCTATCTTTCTCTCAATGGATACTTCATATCGACTTTATACGCAATATTCCAAACTCTGTCCTCCCTTTCAGTTGTACACACCTATCCCTTTATCTTTCCTCGTCCTATCCAATCTCTTCTCCTTATTTTCCCTTCATCCTCTCGTTTCTCTCAATTTTTTTTTATATATCTTACTAGTTTTATTACTTCACTCTACAATTTCTACTAACTTCACATGAAGTGATTTCTTTGCCTTCCTGTATGTTCCCTTCAGTTTATATCACTGAGGAACTTTCCATATCCTATAATCTTCCTCTTTGCACTTCATCTTTCTTATCTACACAGCACCAGTTCTTCTTCCGTATACCTTTATTTTACTTCCTTATTTTATCCGATGATCAAATCTTTTCTCTTTATTTCTTGTATCCTCTTTTTTTCTCTATCCCTTGTGTACTACTGTCTTCTATTATCACCTATCATACATCTCTTTTATGGATGACTTCCTCTGCATTATAATATTGATTTAAACGCTTGCCTGCATTACCTGCACAGCCCGTTTCTCATGACGCCATAACTTCTATTTTTCCATCCTGGTTCCTGTTTTCCTAACGTCTTATTTCGTCTTCACTTACAGACTATCTGCGTCCTCATTCCTAATTCCCCATGACTTCCTCTATCTAACTCCCCTATATTTAATTTAATACATTAAAATCAAACTCACGCCCGACGTTAATTAAACATCTACGCACTTGCACGCCATCTAACCGAGTTCTCATGCACGTTATATATAAATGAATAGTAGGAAGAAGAATCGTCCGCAGGGATGAGAGTGAGAAGTAAATTTCTTCCTCGTACCTGAATTTTCCCGCGGAAGCGCGCTCGCGCGACAAGAATGATAAAACGCGTCGAGAAGATTCGAGCATGTTTCTCAAGTCGGTTCTACACATCGACGAGGAGAAATTTCTTTTTCTCTTTCAGTCTTTCTTTCTTTTTCACCCTCTTCAGTCGTTTACATCCAGGTGACGTCGGACGCCCATTCGAAGTCAGCCGAGGCGATTCTTTCGCGTTGAGAAAAGAATCAATAGAATCTGCTTGAGAAGCGCGGTAACGTGGTATAATTCCTTAGCGCGACTAGTACACGAAGAAGGTGGGAACCGGCATGGCGGACGGGTTTTGGGCGCTCTATTGTGCGAAATTTATTTCGTTTCTTTGGAAATCTCGCCGAGAAAATACGGCTCGCCGTTCCGGAAGGTCGCACATCCGCGCATATCTATCTGTACTCTATATATGTATATATATAATATATTATATATATATATATATATATATATATATATATATGTACACACACATACACACACACACACACATACACGATCATGCTGTGCGGAATCAAAGATGAGCGAAAAAGAATTCCACGAGTTTCCTCGCGGTTGCTTTTAACGAGATAACGCCACGTATCGAATACTTAACGGATAGCTCGGATAACATCATCAAAACCCGTGTGGATAAAAGGAAATACGGAGAGATTCGTAGAAGGATACGAGGAAGATTCTCTTTCTCTCTCTTTCTCTCTCTCTCTCTCTCTCTCTCTATCTTTGTCTATCTATCTACCTCCACCTCTTCCCCCACCGAGCTATAACAACGCGCGATCTCGCCAATTATATTCGGTCGTGCTATCGATACCGGTATTCCTAATTTAGCCATGAGGAGGTGAGTGACGTCCGATAGCGGAACGTAGGAAATAGCGGACGGCAGAAATAGAGGAAGCACTTTGGGATAAGAGCGAGACACGGGGACGGCTTCGCGACGCGCGTCACCGTCGTCGCTCAAAGTTTGTCAATATATATGGAGGACCAGCTGTTACGGTAGCGCCATTACCGTGGCCGCCTGCAGTTACATCGCATTTATTTCAACCGTCCACCGGGAAATACGAAACAGCGCGAGGTCGAGTACATGTGCACGTGTATGGGTCATAGGTGAGGGATGCCGAGGGAGACTTTTTTCGCGTGTGCGCTCGGGGTGCAGCTGGTTGCGCTTTTTCCTCATATTTACCGAAGAGCGACGACGTAGCGAAAGGGGGAAGAAAGAGCCGTCGCCGCCGGCTGCTGCTGTTACGAAGGGCGGCCGAGGAGAGTCACAAGGGAGGAGAAAATTGGCGCCTGCCAGGCCGAGGTAGAGCCAAAATTCGCGTCGAGTCGTCAACGACCGGCACGGTCCTCAGAGGAGAGCGCTACTCGCGAGACGCTCACTCCTCTTTCATAGCTTGACCCTTTTTCTAATTGCGTCCGGAGGGAAGAAGTGCGAGAAAACGGTGTCGGGGAAAGAGCTTCGCTCCTCCACGGCACGGTAGCAACCGGTCAAGACTCAGCAGAAATTGCACGCCCCACGGGCTAACATCGCCACGTGACACAAACGCGACCTCGTAACGCCCGCGAAGGACGAAAAATGCCGAGGATATCTGCCAAGGACGTGCATCTCAGCGTGGCAATTATATCGTGAACCAGGAAGTCGACCTGTCAGAATAACTGCGACGCTTGCCACATCCAAGGAGAGAAGCGCGCAATTCGCGCGCTTGGACTTTGCGCGACTTCCCGCGGACGGTTAAAGGTCAAACGTGAGGAGAAACTAAACGCGTGCGGAGGACGCGTTTCACGTGGAGAGCGATCATTGCTCTGCGTCTCTCGAGCTAACAGCAGAGCGATGACGGCACCGGCCCTTTCATCAACCTTGCGTATGTCTATCGCGCTCTAACTAGCCGATCGAAGTTTCAGTTAAGCGGCAGGCTGCTTCTCAGGGACACGGTGGAAGAGACGCGAGGGAGCGCGGGACCGGATATTGATGCACTCAGCGTGCGCGTGGAGCGAGCGCCGAGAAACGGTCGTCCTTTTCTTCCGCGTCGGGAAATATTCTCCTCCGACGTCGTCGTCGTCGTTGGAATATCGGAGCGTCCTGGTTGGGGCGGAATGGTTCGCACCCGTAATAAATCGGCCGCCAACTAGCTACCTGCTAACGGCGGCGGCGAGTCGCGTTGTCACGGCTCGGCAAAGTTTGCCGAACGGTTCTCGGGAGCTTGTTGGTTCAATATGTAATTACGATCGGGCGAGAGAGCAGCGAGAGGCAGCTAGCTGATGACGCAGCCCAGAATTGATATCATTTATACAGGGTAATCCAGCGAGGTAGAGTGCACTCCGGCTACCGCGAACCACTTGAATCGCGCGGATTCGCGCGCGACTTTCGAGCAATGTGTACGTGAAGTGTGTGTAGGTAAAAGCGAGTAACGCGGTAAAACGCGAATCGCCGGTCGCGCTCGCGCTCGCGATCATCACACTGGAGGCAAAAACGCGTAGCCGGTCGCAAATCACACTTTTTATTGAATGTGAAGTTGCAACGCTTCGAGTTGTGAGAATCGATAAATTTCACTGCCGATAAATTGCACAGGTATGTGCAGTAATCGCGTTTAGAAGTATGTGTATATGTAAATATCATTTCTCGTGAATTGTTTCAATTAGAAAAGAATCTCTCTTAAAAAGTTTAAAACAAATTCTCTTACGCAAATTTTACAAATGTCACACTCTGTGTGTGTGTGTGTGTGTCATTTCGACTGCTGTCATAACCGATCGTTACCCACACACATTCGGCAGCGGCTCTTGATTCTCACAACTTGAAACGTTGCAACTTTATTCGATACATAGTGCGCAAACCGATTTGCAACCGACAACACGATCACACAACAAGATCGGACGGACATAATCGTGCAAATGTGTGAAGTCCTCGTAGCTGTTTTTTGTCGCGAGCTCGTTCTAGATATTAGTGGTTATTAATGTAGACATACACGTACATACATACACACAGATATACCCACATACATACACGATATACTAGTGGAGTCTTCTTGTTTATCTGTTCCATTCTTTCTTGTTTTTCTTTTATTTTTTTTTGTCACAAGAGAGTCACATACACGTATCTAAGTAAAACTTAGGATGACAGATCGACTGAAGACGTCAGATTGTCGAGACTCGCGATTAACTGTTTCCCTATCGATATCTATCTTTTCGAAAGACCCCGAGAACACGGAGGCGGCCGATCTGCAGAGGAAGCTGGAAATGCTGAACAACATGATGGACCAGGAGGCGCGGGCCGAACAGGCACGAAGGCAGATATTGTACAATATAGGCCACTGTAAGTACCGTCAAAGTTACAGTTTAGATGGCTGGATATTTTATTTGAAAACGCTCTCTCGCGCGTGCCCGCGCGCGCGCGAGCCCCAGAGAGAGAAACGTCGTTCCCTTAACCGCCGATCGATTATCTATCTCTCGTTCGGCTCGATTGATTTTCCTCCACAGGCCGAGGAATTCGATGCGCGGCGAATCCGCGAATGAGACGTATCTGCCTCGCGACACATAAGTCAAGAAAGCGAGAAATCACGGCGACTCGAGAGTATCGATCGCTCTTTGCGCGGCGACTCATGGAGCTAAAATAAATCGCGGATATATCGGACCGTTTCGATCGCAGTCTTATTCGGTGGTATCTCTGCGCGCGCGTGTACTTCTGTGTGCGCGCAGCTAACGACGGATTTTCTACCGACGTATCGTGTACCTGTGATCCGCGACGTATTCTAACTACTTTCTCGATATCCTCCTCGTGCGTCATCGTTTGCGCTCGCGAATTGTTATGATGATTATTATTATTATCCGACTTTACGCGGAATCACGATTCCTGTGCGAGCGCGATACGCGGAACAATATTTACATCGCGCGAGCGTTAATTCGCTGCAGCCTACCACCACTACGTTCCACGGCACTTTCATCTACACACGGATCGTCTGACATACTTGCAGTATTTTTAGAAACCGTGGCTTTCTAGGTCGTTCGCTCGAACGCTACTTCCGAGTAAGTCATAAAACTTTTACGCCCCTGTTTTTTCATGCGAGAAATCAATTTGTGTGTGGGTTTCGTGTGCTAGCAGCCCCTATCTACGATCGGCGGCTACGCGCACGCCGTTGTTGTCTTACCCTCGGAGAGTATGTAGCGAAGTACTACCCTGGAGAAACGGGCATACGAGACCGCCCGTTTCGTATGTGTTATCGGCTATCGACGTGTCGTCGGTAACTTACCACCGTTGTTACACCCCCTTCTTTCTTAGCAACCCTTAGCAGCCCGTAACAGCTATGAGAAGGCAGCATGAAAGCAGAATAGTTCGTCTCTGTACTAATGAGTCGTTGGTGTCTGGCCAATTTTTGTTCCTTTTTTCCCCTCTCTCTCTTTCTCTTCTTTTTCTCTCACTCTCGTTCTCGCTCGCTCTCTCTCTCCCTCTCTCTCTCTTTCTCCTTTTCTCGCATTCTATGTCCTTGCAAACGTTCCATACGTATGTGAGAGCCTCCGTAATACGGCAATTTGCATTCCTCTGGTCCCGAGGGTTGAAAGAAAAAGGAAAAGGGTTAAAAAGAGGAACAGAGTGAGAGAGAGGGAGAGAAAGAGAGCACACATGAAACCGAAGGAGGAGATCGTAACGATGCCTACACGACGATCAATTTGTCGCATGGCTGTTATAACTATACTTATCTTGCTTCCTGTTATTGCACCACTTCAGTTCCCGGATTCTACCAATATCGACCAATTCTGTCTGTCTGCGGGAAGTTGCGAAACTACTGCGCGGCGAAGTTGCGAAATTGGCTTCACATTTTATTCAGGGGAAACAGCCGAACCCGCCCGTTGGGTCACGATGCCGAACGTGAACGTGAATTTTACTGGGTGTGTTATTGAGTTAGTGACGCTTCAGCGGGCTTCGACGTGTTGGGAAACGGGAAACTCGAGCGAGAGGATGATCGCCAGATGGATGGTTCGCACTCGCCACGCACTGGATGTGATCTGATCTTTTTTCTTTCAGTTCCTGTGCGCCTTTTGTGATATCGATATTGTACGACGTTTGTTATAATGACAACCTTTAGCGGATATATTATTCAGCACAAGTGACAATCTCGTCAACGCAGCCGAATGAGACGCGGCAGGTTTCGGCCAAACGCATCAATCTCATCGAGCGAATGATGTCAGGCGTCCCCGTCAGTGTTTTCTGCTTACGGTATATACGATCCATCTTTCAGCGGGATACTCGGAGGACTCTGACTACACGTCGGACTTGAATTATCCAGTAGGTGGACAGGGCGCGAACAGCTCGGCCTCGCAGTTTCGCACGGCGGCCAACCAATTGGCTACGCCTCAGAGATCCCTGGAGACGTCGAGAGAAAACAGTTACGAGAGAGACGATCATCAGGTATTGATCGACCACGGAGTCGCGAAACGTGAAGCTCACGCTCGGGATACTCGGGTCAAATAGAGGAACGTGACTTTTGTCTCTCTCTCTCTGTCTGTCGAGTCCTTGTTGTTGTAACGATGTAAGAGCCTCCGTCGCACCCACGGAGATCCGTCATTAAAAGAGAACGACCCGAGTTTTCGACCCATTCGCACTTTTACACGGAGAAAATGTGTCGTCGTAAAAATTACGTTAAAATTATGTCCTTTTACGTGTTTTCTCTGCGAAGCTGGACTATACTGAAATTGTAGTACGGATTGTTACAGAAATAATAAATCTTTATCTGGTATACGACATAAAGGACATTTAAGTAATTTACGATAATCTTATAGTGAGAAGTCAAACGCGAGTGCGTAACGTGCATATCTGAACAAATGTGATTGTATTGCGTAATAAATGCAGTCACAATTCTGTGTGACCCAAGATTACCAGGATTTTGCCGTAATATTTACTGCAACATTTTCCCCGTGTATCATCCATGACGTCGGCGACGTCGTTGATCCGTGTGATAACAAATTAAACGGACTGCCTCGCTAGATTCCAGCCACCGTCGGTGGAAGACTGGCGCCCAGTAATTACGGAAGTTACGGGGGCTCGAGTCATAGTCCGAGATACGACGAGCCGTATCCTGAGGAAGGTCCGCCGCAGAGATACTTGCAGTCCCAGCACCCTTCAGAGTCTTCCGAGCCACTCTTCTATAACAGCAGACCAAAACACTATAAGGAATATAGGTACTATAGGCATGATATAGTCGAGACGATCATCATTGGATATTATGTTTCATTGAATACGTCGACAGATACTGAAACACATTGGCTTTTATTCTGAACTCTCTTTCATCAATAAGATCAGTCTCAGGAGATCTGTAAGTTATATTTAGAGGCATTTTTATCGATAAAAGAGAGTTTAGATTAAGGATATTATGTTTAGCATCTCATACGTGGTTTTCTACGTATATATCGTTATTTTGTTCAAAATGGCAAAAGAGAAATTTTTTACGTACAATGTATGAGTAGACGCGGCATCTCTGCTATGAAACAACGAGCGCGCATAATCTTTGTTTATCGTTAAGTTCATCGTTAATGCGACGGAAGAAAACCGTTGATTATTTTCTTGCCTGATCCAGACGACGGAAGCACACGTGGGATTACGAGGACAGGTACGGTAGGAGCGCGGCTTTCTGCGGGTTTCGTGAGAATTTTCCACAGTGACTCTTATTACAGCACCCACCATTCATCCATACTCGACAACTTATCAGCCTCCTCCATCCATCATGTCTCGTTCTTTGCGGGCATAATCACGATATCGGCACGATACCGCCTCGCGCATTACCACAACGCTGGTTTCAGCTTTTGATTGCATTGCACTCAATTAACCGTATGCAATTGCTCAACTCATCGATCGCGGGGTGATTACGTCGAGCCGCTCGTTCATTACAAATGTAGGCTATCGCAAGCACTCACTTCGCATTCTCACTGAATGCACGTGAAAATAAGATTCATGCCTCTAACAAATGACTGTGCACACGGCTTACCTTAGTCTAGACGTGCCTCCGCCACTGCAATTTACGGGAACGGACAAATCGTACAGTTTTCAAGGGACACGACTGCTTGAGTGAATCGTTGACATTTCTCGCGAACGATTCGCGTACAAGGAACGTGACTAACGTAAAATTAGTCTAGCGACAGTTGAAGCGACGCATTAATCGATTGACAGGCATTTGCATGGTGCAGTTATAGTAGGCGCAGCTGATCATTCGAGAGGGCCGATAAAAATCCTCCTTTCATCGTTATCACGAGTCATCTCATCCTCGGCTCAGTCACGCCTACCTGATGTGACCAAAGTTGTTTGATCACGATCTCGTGCTTTCAGCCAAGACGGCTGGTACAGCGAGGGCCATGACTATCACAGCACGAGGGTCGATGACACGAGAATCTATAGCGACACTGAATCTACACCGACACACTACACGAACAGCTCGAGCACGAGAAGACGGGATGGAAAAGGTACTAAATCCCGGCTCGTAAATGCACCGCGGATTATTAAAGAAAATTCCCGCTGGCTTTCCTCCGCGTCATCCTTTATTTCACCTTTTCCGCTCCTTGCGTACATTCTCTCCCGAGCCACTCTCTCTTGTTTCGAACGGAATCTCTGTCTCGCTCTCTTTCTCTTTGTACTGAATTACGCAATAGTAAGTGAACTATATTGCATCGAGAAGGAAGTTTAGTCCCTTTGGTTGTTAACTTCGCTTGGTCTTCATTTTTTTATCGAGTACTTTCTGCAAGATGTACTTTGACGAATGAAAATAAATGTATGACGTCTCTGTCTGTGTTTCTCCAAGCTATACCGCACAGAAGACCGTCTCTGGAGAGACAGATGACCCTGTATGACGATCACTCGTATTACGGGTACAACAGCGACGGAAGAGTGGGTAAAATGAGCGCCACGTATCCGGAATGCGAGACCGATATTAGGTATAACGAGTACTACGACAACATAACGGGATGCACCTATCAGGATGAGAGGTAAGCTGTCTCGACGAGTATTATGAAAAGAACATAAACGTACGAAAGAAGCGCAAAGTCTGAAAGGCTTGTTCGGTCGGTGAGGAAACTGAAGTTTGCCAATCTCCCTCTCTCTCTATCTCTCTTCAGGCACGGTTTGGACGACGAGGACAGGCAGTGGGATAGTGGAGGGAAATGGTACCCTGGGACAACGAGTACGCACTATGAAAATAAACATAACAGAAAGACACTTCCGCAGCGGCCAGCTTCGAGCATCGGGATACACCGGCCGGACTACAGGCCCGCCGTTACCCGACAGCGTAGCTACGAGTCGGAAGAACTCGACTACAAGTACGTCACGTTACATTTAACGGTTGTTCATATCGCGAAACTTCTCTGTCTTGTTATTTTATTTTAAGTACGAGGCGTTAAAAAGCACGTACTTTAAATTATGTATGTATTCTTTTAATAAGGAGATGCGCGCGCATATCTTAAATCTTAAATGAAATATTGAGCCGACACTCATTAGTGATCTGGACTTATTTGCATCGCGTCTAAATATAATGTCATACGATGTGATGTAGTTTGACATTGTTAAAATAATCGTTCATTTCTTATACCTCCTTGAAGCGGGCACAGTGCTCGTCGCCGGAAAGTCCTGCAGCCGCAGCAACGTCCAATGTCCCGGCAGGAGGGCACCGGTAAGAAACTACCTCCGACCCCGACCAAGCCGAGCAACGTGATAGTCAGTCGTAAGCTCGTGTCTCTGCCCGCTACGCCGAGCAGACAACTGCCAAAGACCAGGACGCCCTCCGAGGAGAGCTATTACAAGTCCGACTACAACGAGGACTACAATTACGCTTACCGTAGTCAGGACAATCTGCCGCAGGACTCGTACACGGACAACATTTATGGGCAACAAGGCAGCGGCTTCGTCGACCAGCCGGTGCAGCAGCAGCAACAGCAGCAGCAGCAGCAGCAGCAACAGCAGCATGCCGTCAACAAGAATTACCCGACTATCACGCAGGTCGACGATCAATACAGTCATTCGTATCCGCAGCAGCATGCACAGCAGAACAGCTACGGGAAGCAAACGTACACGCAGCAGAACTCGTACAAGGACGAGTACCAGCAGCAACCGTACGCGCAACAGAACACACAGGTGTATCAAGAATCTTATCAGGACACGACATATCCGATCGCTGCCAATCAGGCGAACGACCAGTACGCGGGAGATCAGTCGAACAGTCAATACGACAAGGCAGATGGCATGATAATTGAGGACAATTACCACGAGATGGGTTTCAACCAGAACAACGTGCAATACCAGCAGGATTACACGCAGGACGTTTATCAAGAGAAATACGACGATTACGGTGCCGTCACCGTGCCGTCAAACACCTACGATCAGAATACTTACGATCAGAACACCTACGATCAGAACAATGTCGGGAACACCTACAATCAGTATCAGCCGTCACAACAGTACGACTCGCAGTACAATATTAATACGTCGACCGATTATCAGGATACTTATCAAAAGACGTACAATCAAGTGCCTGTTACGTCGCAGGAGAATTATCAGGAACCTCATACAAAACAGCCGGAAGACTTCGTAGATTATCATACTCCGTACAGTAAGCAGGAGGACGTACCTACGACGTACAAGAACAATTCTTATCAGGAATCTTACCAGGAAGATCAAGAGTCATACGACGGGTATCAAGACTCTTATCAAGGATCTTTCGAAGAGCAACAGCGTTACAAGGACACTCCGGCGACGACGACGGCTACGGTGACGGACAGGAGACAGAGCGAAGTGCCTGAGCTCTCCGTGACCACGCCTAAAGGCCAAACGAGCTCGAACGGCTATCCGTCGAACGAGTCGGAATATTTCTATCAGTCGCAACAGACCGAGGACACGTCGCCGCTGGCAACCTCGAGGAGGAAGAAACTCGGTAAACGCGAAACCAGTCCGCTTCTCCAGCAAAACACGGACTCCCTCGAGTCTCGGGATGACGAGTTGAAAGATTCATTCGACACAGCTGTGAGCTCGATCGGTAGTCAGCCGAAGAAAGGCTTCGCCGAGTACTCGACGACCAATGACGCGCTCGCCAGCTCGATGGACTCGCCGCGAAGCATCCCTCAGATTCCGCAAACCACGATGGTTAATCACGTGTCGATGACCAATCATGTGACCACCAGTATGACCGTGACCGCGATGGTACACGGCACCCCCATTGCGAACGGCAAGCGACTAGCCAGAACAGATTCCTACCAGGAGGACATGATTGAGGACGAGGAATACCCAGAGATCATTCCTAAGGAGCCACAACGCAAGGATTCGCAGATGTCGCATCAAAGTCAGATGAGCCAGCACTCGTCGACACTCGCTCAGAAGCCGAAGCTCACCAGAGGCGACTCTTACGCTTCGGACAACTTCCCCGAGGAGTCGTACAGTCGCAGGGATTCGTACGCACAATTGACCAGGAAGGATTCTTTCTCTTCGAGCACACAGGATGGCTTCAAGCCACCTTTAACCAGAACCGACTCGTATCAGCAAAGAGAATTGCGAATAAGCAATTATAAAACTTCGCCGAACTTTACCGCACCGCAACCCATCTCGCGAGCGGAGAGTTATCAGCGTGGTCACTTCAAGGACCAGGAGTCGATAGATCAAAGCGACATTGTTCTAGGCAACGCAGTGAACGGGGACTATCAAATGCGGGACGAGACTCTTGAGAGGTAGGATATCTAAAGTGTGAGACAAGAGCGATGTTTATTGTCTGATTTTACAATCAAGATTGTCTCAAGTTTATTTTAAAATTCCATACAGTCAATAAAACGGTTTTTACAGCATCTGAAGATGAACTTGAGACAATTTTAATTATATATGATTAGACTATTAATATTACTCCAAAGATCGTATTTCTTGCTTGTATTTAATCGTTACTTGAAACTTGTTTCACATGAGAGATACTCGGATTTCAGTTTAGAATTAGATCTGAATTTTTCATTTGAATCATATGATTACATCTATAATCGTGAGTTAAAGTTCAGATTTGATTTCAAACTAAGATCTAAGAATCTCATGTAACATAAGTTTTAAATAACAACTACAAGTAAGAACGCGAGAATCTCGATTTAATGTCAATTGAGCCTTGAGATAACATTCTTTTGTTTTGTTTCCGCCAAAGGTACGAACGGGGTGAGGAAGCCTTGCTTCGTAACTCTCGAGAGGACTCATTGGTTGAACCGTACAAGGGAACTCCGCCGTTGTCGCATATCGAGAGTCCTCGTGGTAAGTTTATCCCATTGACTGTCGAATTAAAACGAATCTTTCTCTTCTTTTCACTGCCGACTGATTCATCTGATTTCTGATCGACTGATTCCTCTCAGGGAGTATAACGAAGCAGGCATCCTTGGAGGAGAGCGTTCAGATGGATACTCCGCCGCGAAGTCCACCCGAGCCGACACCCGACGAAGAACTCCTGAAGATGGTCGGAGCCGCGCCGGTGCCGACGCAGCTGAAGGAACGTCCGGGGATGACGGCGAGGCAGCGCTGGCATTGGGCGTTCAATCAGATCATTCTCATCGGAATGAACGTACGTAGAATCTGAGTTTCTCAGAGCCACGATCGACCAGTCCCTAGCCTATCTCATGCGTGCACACGAAGGTTAGGCGCTATCGACGAAACGAACGAGCGGCAACGCGGGGCGATTCGATCGATCGTCCGCGGCCTGACAAACACATGGGTACTTTCCGTTTCGACGGTCGACGACCGCGGCGACGACCTTTGAAAAAATGCGGCGATGCCCGCATTTGTCGCGCGGCCTGTCCTTCGCGAAAGCTACCCTGTGGCCTTGTCAGATTTCACCTTCGCCCGACGTTATCACGTGCACCACGAGCGAGCGAACGCCGATTCGTCGTGCTCATTTACGCGTTAATTGCCGGAAGGTCGCCCGGCGACACCGGCGCGTTGGAATATCTATTCCACGAGAGGTGACATTAGACGGCGCCGTATTTGCATCAGCTCCAGTTTTTCCACGTCTATGCTTTGTACGTATGTCGCGAGCGTGCGTCATAGTGATTGATAGGGGAGGCCGTTATCGCTAATGCGGCGGCACGCGGACTTTCGTCATACACACGCATACACGTACACGCACACACACACATTGAGCGGCAGAAAAATGCTTCTCGCCGATCAAACAGAATAACGATAATCGAACGGCGTACGGGCGTCGATATCGGCTGAAAAACGATCACACAAATGTCATACTGGCAACTGGCGCGTAGATAAGACGCGCGTATGACGCGCGTTACTGTTCCGCGAAGGATGGGACTGTTAAATAATCGCTGGCTGGCGTGACGCGCTCGTAGTGTCGTTTATTTCGCCGAACGCTCACCTGGTGCAATCGTCCGAGCATTTCTCGAGCACCCCGTTCTCGCAATCTCCGCGCGATTCCCGGTAACACGAGTCACGACATACGCGCATTACTAGCACTCTCTCTTTCCCTCCGCGCTTCCTTCTTCAGTCCCCTTCTTTTAAAGAGCGTATCTCTTCGCGGTAAGGACTACTTTCCTCGCGCTTGTCACCTCGGACCAGCTAGGTCGTTCGACGTCGGGCTGTCGTGCCGCTAATCGTCAAACGTTATTGCCGCGGTAGTACACACGCTATTGATTTAGGTGCGTAGGCAGCGAATGTATTCGACGACGTATAAAGTATAGCTGATATTATCGACGCCTCGTTATCAGGCGCAGGAGCGCGGTGCCGCGCCGCCTTAAAAGTGTGTAGCGCACTCGTCCGCGGTATATCGGATTAACGTCTGGCTTACACGAAACTTCCATTAACGCAGCCCTTGTTCGGCCCAAACGGGGAAACAGCACCGGAGTACGCACCTGGCGCCATTCCTGGGAGCCTCCGCGCCGGTAGTCGATATAATATATATATATATGTACATATATATGTACACGTACGCCCGAGGAACTTTGGCCCTGCGGTGGAAAATGTAAATTCGCGTACAACCGTAGGAGAGGTGGGCGAGAAGCGAGGCAGTTGTGCGAAGCGAGGTTGTTTGTTTCTCGCTTCTACGGACTGGAAATCGTGCCAGGCAGGTCGCCGTGGCGCCGTAATTGCCATAACCAACAACGGCTCGAATGGGGTGTTGATTTTCCAAAAGAGAGGAGAAAAAGGAAGAAACGTCCGCGACACATGCATCGCCGTCTGTCAAACGTTCACGTTTTAATATCGACGTCGGGGGCCTAAGAAATAAAGAAACAAGCGAAGTCGGTGGAGAAAAAAATCATTTGCAATCTCCGAGCATTGTTCGAGCACCGTTTGACTCGCGAGAATGCCGCGCGAAAAATGTCACGCGTGTCTTTCGTGCCGCGCGGACACAACGGCCGGAATCGCGCGCTATTCTTCGGGGCTCGATTATCTCCGCCCTTGCGTGTCCTCGCGCCCTCGTTTTCGCATCCATCGTACTGGCCCTCCGGGGCCGTTCGCAGGCGCCGGAAGGAGCGTCCTCGGCGGAGTAATTGTCCTCCGGGAAACAATCGGGATCGATTTTCGTCCAAACTGGTCACGAGCTGCACATTCTTCTCACCTGTCCGCCGCGGGCTTCCACGAGGCTAACATATGTACAGTGTCTGACGATAACATGTGAAACTCTCGTGTGTGTACGCGTAGATCAGGTTAAATTGAACAAAAAATTCCTTCACCATTTTGCGCGCAATCACAGAAATCTTAAGTCATCAATATGTGGTGTTTAAAATAAAATAGTATAATATATTTGAAACAGACCGCAAAATAAATTGACACACTGCGCAGAACAATTGAAGAATGTTCCAGAAAACTACGGAATACTGCTGAAGAATTGAAGAACTGTCTCTCGCGCTTTACTCATACCATATATTCTATTCTGAATCACGTAGATTTTTAGTTATTAGTCGAAGGAGATTGGCGAACACGATCGTTCATCATTTATATTTGGTCAGTAGCCAAGAATTATGATTATTCGCAAAATGCTGGAGGACTCCGTTTCTTCAGTCGTCGAATCTAATGTGCGAGCACACGACGGCAGATGGCGCGTGCCGTCACGGCTGATTTGCCGTGTCGCGCATGATCGCTCATGAAAATCTTCTTGAATCAGTAATTAAAAATTTCACGTGCTTGTCCGCAAAATGGTGGAGGAACTTTTGTTCAATGTGACCTGCTCGATACACGAAAGTTTTATATGTTATCATCAGACAATAATAACGCGCGAATCTGTCTGTCTTTCGCATTAGGAACGCTACGTCCGCGCCCAGAACGTCGCGGAAAAGCCTAAGGGAAAAGGGAAGAAAGCTGCACCCCGACTATCGTCTCGTTCAACTTCTCGCTTATAGCAATTTTCGCGAACTGCGCGGAATAATTCCCGGATGTTTCTCATTTTCTTCTTTCTTCCACCCCTCTCTTGTCTTCCTCTCCTACCTCTTTATTTCGTTTAACAGCAAGAGAAATGATTGCATCGCATTAGACCGGATATTTGACGGTGGCGGTGGTATTCTTCTGTTTGCGGCGCGAACTGAGCTCTCGCTAAAGCGATTTACAAGAGCTCGAGCGTCGGCTTCCCGCCGTATTTCTCCTCTCTTCTGTTCTTACTGATAAAATGGCTTTTACGTGTAGACACGTTCTTATACTCGATCTCGCAGTGCTCGCCGCCCCGGTGTCGGGTATTACCACGCACGCTGACGGATTTCTTCGGGCAACGCTTTTTTCTCCCTCTTTTTTTTTCTTTATATTATTCACATAAAGACGTGCGTCTCCATGCTACGTGGCCGCTCGTCTCGCACCTTATGCGGGATTCCTGACGCGCGCTCGTCCAGCGTTGAACGAGCGCGTCTCGACGGAGCCGCGTGTACCGTCGTCGTCTTGGCTCGGGGAATCAATCGGGGCAATGGCAAAGTTATTAATTCGTAGCGCATGAAGCGAATGCATACGCCTACATATGTTACACATGCGAACGACGCAAGATCCACGGCCTTCACGCCGCTGGGCTTTAATTTCCTTCCTTCGACGGTGAACCGAGTTGTCCAATAATGTCGATTGAATTTTATCAATGCACGAGGAGACGCCATGTATTAGCGGCATTAATATTTATATCGCATGTGTAATCAAACTGAAACACCGCCGTTGCGGCGACAGTCTCGTCGGCCGCACACAATGGTGGACTAAGTGCGCGTCCAATCGCATCGAAGGTGACGCTTTTGTGAGCTCAGCTCTCCTTCTCACACGCATACCCACGCGTTTTCTACGATAGGACCTCGTAAGTCGTGTAATAATCTATGTAGGCCAAGCCGATCGCCCGCGCCGTAATCAGAAGCCCGTATGACTGTCGTCCCGGCGACTACGACGACGACGACAAGGAGTCGTGTATCACCTTCGTCGACAAGGTCTCGCCTCCCGCCATTTGGTTATCGCGGTTGACGCGGTGTTTGACGCGAGCTCGACGCCGAGCGACGTTTCCCTCTCGGTATCGCAGTCATATCCCGACGATTGCGAGCGCGTAGTCGTTCCGTTCCTCCTCCTGTCGAGGAAGCCGAGGCCTCCCCACGACGAGACGAGAGACTGCGGCTTTCCGCTGCTGTTGTTCGAGAGCGCTTGGATTGTTCGGGCTTCAGGCGCGAAGTCAAGCATCCTCGACTTCGACGGAACGGGAAAGAGGCGGGGCGATATCGTATCGATCGTTATTAGGCTTTTATTAGACGGAAGTGTCGTCGGCGCCTCGCAAAGGGTACATCCGCACGGGGGGTCGTGTTAACTTAAGTGAAAATACCACCGAGTGGTCCGGCTGACCGCCGCTACCTTCGGCTTCTCGGTACTCGCGCGGATCCCTCGAAGAGTCTGGTTGTGGAACTGACGGAAAGAGGAGCTTTCCCTTCGGAGCGGGGCACGTTTTGAGTTGAGCGCGAGTCGGGGTGAATCGCGAACGCGCGCTACCTTTCTCTCTCTCGAGTTCTAACACGTTCAGGTCGGGAGAGGAAACTCGACTTCGCTGGGAGACGTCCGCCGGGAATTGTCGCGTGGAAATGGCAAGAGGATGGACACCGACCGGATTGTGAGTCGCATGCGCCGACCAAAAGAATACGCGGCGATCACGGGAATGCGAATTCATACTACGGTTAAACAGTATACGTTTCTTTAAATAGTCCGAGTGCAAGGACGCAATTAACGGATGAAACGAACGAAACCCGATAAACGCTACAGCGGAAGTCCTTAAATGGCCGGCTGGACGCTATCGCGAGGAGATAACGATATATCCTGGATGTATGTGACTGCGGGATCCGTTTCAGTGCTTTAACACCTTCGTACGACGAAGCGTCGCGTCGAAACCGCCATCGTGGACCCGCCAGAGGCACGGCAATGACCGCGAGGGGAGAGAACGGTATATCCTGAGTTATTAAGTTCCGAGGGATAACCGCCCGGACAAAAAGAGTTGCTTCCCGCTACTGCGAGAAGGGACGGAAATACACATAATGGAGGCTCGGGAGAAGTCGACGGAATGGGCTTTATTGTTCCCTCTGAAAGCGGGTCTGTTCGCCATGAAATCGTCGTTGTCGTCGAAGAGCGTGAATCGGGAGCGAGAGAGTCGGGAGAGCAAGGAGAGGCTCTCAACGAAGCATCTGCAGCCGCGCGCGAGAATGCGCCGGGGCTCGTCCCTCTCGGACCTGGACAAGCTGCAGAGCAAGACGATCTTGCCGGACGTGGTCAAGTCGACGGAGAAGTGCTCCGAGTCGCTGCCGCATTCGCCCGCGTTGTCCAGAACGAATCTCCAACTGGGCGGCAGCTGCAACGTGCGCGGCAGCATCGGCGATCTGATGAACATGAAGAAGTACGGCGGCTCCAGCTGGAGCGTGCGAAGCGAGACCTTGATCGCGAAAGCGGTGCCGTTGAGCACGGTCACGCCGAGGCAGAGCTCGCCGATTGAGAAGAGCGCGGAGGAGCTCGAGGAACTCGAGCTGGAAGACGAATTCCCGATTTCTGGCAGGCCCCTGACCTGCGCCCAGAGAACCCAACGGCTCAGCAAGCTCATCAAGAAGCAGCGGCGCATGGTGATGCTCGATCCTGACGCTTTGCAGAAGGGCGCGGTAAGTCGTCATGGTGGTCGCAGCAAAAGAAAAAAACGTGGCTGCTCTTCTTAATTCCGCTAATTAACGGCTAAGAGGAGATTATATGTTAATGTCACATCCAAAAAATATAATATAATATAAAATATAATATAAAATATAATATAAAAATATAATATAAAATAATATATAATATAAAAAAATATAATATAATATAATATAATATAATATAATATAAATTTCATTCTTGGCGGGGTTTTCCGAATTTTAGAAGATTTTACTCTTGTGTTCGAACTCAAGAGGATTCTTCTCAAGGGAAAATGTTCTAAGCACATTACTTTTGAGATTAGAGGAACTTCATCTTTCATTTCATAGTGCAAGTCGTGCTTGTCGCGTCTCCCATATCGCGCGTGAAAGGGTATTCGAGTGAATATATTCTTCCTGATTCAAGAGAAAAAGCAAATTAGAATAATATCTGGTAGATCTCTGATTAATAATTTACTTCGTTAGGGGAGTAACACTTTTCTTTTGTTTGAATGTAAAAATAAAATGATACAATGGGGTATCAGAGACGTTTTACAATCGCGCGACAGCGTGTGGAGTAATGTTTGAAGTCCGGAAAAATTTCAGCATGGAGCGCAACATTGTTATTTTCTCGTTTGACTGAAAGTATCTCGCGCCTGAAATCATACTTGCCCCTTTCGTTTAATTCAACGCGGTTGTTCTTTCTCTTCCCTTCACTTTTTTTTCGTCATACACAATCAACTGATCTCGATCGCGTTTCCATCGGGAGGACCGTCGAGGATCACCGTGTGGAATCAATATCGGCTTTCTGAATTTAATCCGCGAACAGGTAAAAAGACTCGTTTCGATCGGAGCGAACTTTTGACGAATGGCGTCCGCCCTCGAAACCGTCCGCGCGATGATTACGACGCCGGGTCGTTACGTGGCGAGCGGAAAAACATCTCTCCGTCACCATCCGCGCGGATTACGTGCGCGGGGCCGTTTCACCCTGGCGGCAGTGAAATGTACCGGGGCTTACACGGCGCGACACGATACAAGATTAAAAGTCACGCGCTCGCATTTGTCCATCCGCCCGCCATTACTTCGTCTGCACACGCGCCGCTTCTTGACGGATCGTGCACCCCCGACGGACGAAAAGCTGGCGAGGGTGGTCCGCTCGACAGCTGGATGGTGTACGATACACATTGTTTTCCAACCGATGTCGCATCGTTACGACTGACCGCAACGTTTGACGTTCGTTCGTTCGATGGAGAGAATTTTGTGGTGAACTTGACTATAGAATTTTGTAACCGAGAAGCAGATTCGCAGTAATTGACTTTCTATCCTTTCACTTCATATGTGCTGCTTATATTTTGGCAACTGAGAAATGTGCTATTAAACAAATCTGCTATGTTTCTAGCGAAAATCACTGTGTTCCTTAACTAGATAGATATTACTGACAGTCTATTTTCGTATACTGAGAAAAAAATGTTTAGTATATGCAACTATAATCACATAATGAGATAATTACTATACATTATAGTTGAGAAAACCACTTTTTTATTAAATTATTCTATAATATTTGTATGTAATAACATATATATATGTATATGTATATATATATATATATATATATATATATATATATATATATATATATATATGTTATAATATTAACATTTGTGTTAAAACCAAAAAATATGGTTGAGATCAAAAATAGTTGGATCAACCATTTTTCTCTGTGTGCTACTAGAAATATAGTGTAAAAGTGACAAAAAAATTAATTATAAGAAAATATGTAATATTCTCTTCGTGTATATTGCCTCGACAATAAATTTATTCTATGGTTCTGATAAGAAGTCGATCCCAATCAGTTACCTGGTTTATGGGAGATGATGTTATCGAGTCATAATTATTAATAATGTCCTGATTACTACGCTGCGTTACTTGACTTGTTAGGACCCAATATTACCTTATACCAACCAGATAACTGATTGGGATCAACCCAAGGCCATATGATAAATTTCCAGGCGTGATAATGATGTCATTCCACGTACTCAGATATCATGAACACTATCCGACAACTTTGCAGGTATTTTAACCAGGTGATACCTGTGAGTCCGGATATATTTCATTGATTTGAGTGTTTCAACATTATTTCTATATATGCGCGGGTATAGAAATAATGACGAATTATAACACTAGTTTGTGCATCTCGCCGTACTGTCCGCGGACAGGTGAGCGGACATTAACGGAATATCGACTAGTATCGCGACACATATACGGGAAAAAGTTTCAAAATGGAACCAGGTGGAAAATTCACTGACTAGAAATAATACCTCTGTTATTGTGACCAAAAACGGTCGTCTGAATATTCAGTTGCGTTAAAACTCGGTTGACAGATAACTGAGAGCAATTGTGTGTGTGAGTAGAAATCTCCTGCAGAGATCTTTCAGTTCCTACAATTGAGTTTCTCGCCTGATTCCCAGATAACAGAAAATTCAGCCACACTAACGGAGTTGCTTTTTCCGTGTATGACGTGTGCCTCTCGCGTGGCGTTTGCATGCGTGCGTACGCACGGCGGCCGAAAGAAGCAGCTTCATCGATTTGGGGGGAGGAGAAATGCGCGGCCGTGCACGGATCGCCCCCGGTTGAATTTGAAGCAGCCTCCTCCGCCGCCGTGACGACAGACACTTACGGCGCTTGAAATATTCATGATACATCCGCTACGTGGTACGGCGAACGGTAGCTAACGTGCATAGCCCCTCACGGGGCCACGTATTCCCGCTGGCTGATGCACAATGCCGCGCGGTCATCACGGGCCGGGTATTTGTCTTCGGTGCTTCGCTCTTTGAAATTTCGTAGCTTAATGGAGCCAATTAAGCGCGAACAACCGTCTTCGACCGCAGACGTTACTCGTTGTTGTCGCCCTTGTCACCATCGCCGTCGCCGCTGTCGTCATCATCGCTGTCGTCGTCGTCCTCGTCGTCGTGAAGCACTGTCGCTGAATTCTGGCTACGTCCGCGTAATATCGCCCGACCTAAAGTTTCTCGCTTCAAGTTTTGCGGACATTCATGAAGCACGGGCATTTACTCGGGCGCAACTTTCGCGCGACGATATAACGCTCGTAATTCAAACCGATGCATTCTCCGTGCGCGCGGCGTCGGCGGAGCCGTCGTAAAAATTCTCGCTGCGATTTCTCCCCGTCGCGCGCGAACTTCCCTATCGTTCCCCGTAACTTCGCCCTACGGAGAGTCGTTAGTTGGTCATCGTTAGTTTGTTGGAGCAGTAACGAGTAAATGAGAACGGATCAAACGGGGGGTTAATGAAGATGCTGGAGATAGATAGACAGAGAGAGAGAGAGAGAGAGAGAGAGCGCAAATATTGTCGCGCAAAGAAATTTTTCAAAGAGAAGTTCTCATCGAAAGCTCAAAGAGAATTTTCATCGAGAGCCATTGTAAGTTTTCTTCTACTTTAAGTCAAAGTGATTTATTCATCTCAAGATACAAGGCAAAAGTACCAGGTCCCGAGCGTAACTTAATTCTGAACATTCTTATAGTTTAAATCTTTAAATACGATATTTGATCCGACTATATTTACGATATCTTGTATATAAAAATTTATGGCGCACGATTCTAATGAGTTTCAACCAGTTTATCTTAAAATTTGATTTGGGTTTGATATAAGGTGATATGCTATCGGATTCTAATTAATAATAAAATCTTAATTATTAAGAATCTTTATTATTAAGAAGATCTTGATTGCCACGTTGCATTACATGATCTCTCAGGACCCGACAACATCATTTATGCAAGCTCAGCAATTGATTAGGATAATTTGATTAGAATAAATTTCTAGTTAAATATTCGTATTTAAAGAAGAAAACAATAAGAATGTCGTTTTCGATTTCGATTTTATTGTTCTTCTCACGAAGAATACACAAAGCACATAACCAACATATTCCTCGACTACGTACTCGCGAATTGATATTTCTATTTTACGCGTCACGTAATTATATGTAACTCTAAGTGCCGCAACTAAATTTCCAGCGAACCTCAAAGGGTGGGCCGTTTATTGGTTACTAACTCGGTCGACAGCGCCGATAAGGGCCGCACGAGATCGATCGATCGTGGATTAGTCGATCTTATGGTCGGTCTGGCGCTCAGCTCGCGCGTCTCCGTAACGTGCGGGTAATCCTCTCCGGATGCTCGTTAACGCTCCCGTGATTGACTCGTGCTATTAACCGGACGCAACAATGACAAATTGAACTCGTCACGATGGCTTGCTCGCTCGACGATACCCTTGCAACACGCTTTCTTTCATATCCGTTTTCATTCCCGAAATCCAATAAGTAGTGTAACACGTGCGCGTTCTAAATTTTTTAAAATACCATCGCGCAACTATTGCACCGATCTCGTCCTCCCGCTCTTTCGTTCATATTCTCTCTCTCTCTCTCTCTCTCTCTCTTCGGCTCGCTTAATCCTGCAATCGTATTGTACCAGACAGGTAATAGGTCAACGAATACAATTACATTGGAAAAAGTCTAAGTGCCGTTGAGAAAGAACTGATTATATGACTTTGTATTCACCCTTTTTCCGCGGTAACCGTGCATCACAGGCACCTTTCTTTCGACTTAAGATTTTGTATTTACCGAGCAGATTGGCCGATGTAAAGGGAATTAAAAGGGCGCGGGAGGCAGCGACGGCAGGAGTGATCCTCGTCTTTTGACATTGTTTGTATCCGATGAACCGGGCCAATTGGTACCGGTCCAGCCGCTCTGGAAACGTTCGCTTTTACCCGTCTCTTCAAGCAAACGAGGCATCGACTCTCTTTTCCTTTCCGTCCCGACCCGTCTCATCTCGTCTCGTCTCGTCTCATCGGATCGACGGAATCGCGTTTCCTTGCCCGCGGCCTCTTCCGCTTCCGGGCGAGTCGTGCACCTCTTTCTCGTGCTAAGCCTCCCGCACAATAGTCTCAAAGATAACCGAGCAAAAGAAACGTATTCAACTCTGCGATTTAATTCGCCTTTGCGCAGCTCTCTGTCTCTCTCCCTCTCCCTTATCTCTCTTTCTCTCTCTATGTCGTTTTCCGCGCAACCCTCGTCAAAGCGAATCTGTCTGTGAACTAGCGAATTTTGCTATGCAAAACGAATTCCGATATCCCGCGACAACGACCGAGACGCCGCCATTGCGACGGATAATCTGGTCGGCGGAGCGAGTCTCTTTCGCCGTCACGATATTTATCTCCGTGCACGTGCGTTACGTTAAACCACAAAACGCGAGTTTCCACGAGAGTTACTCGCGCGTAGTCCCATTAGTTAAATAAATCCCCGTAATTTCCTTTCGCGCTCTCTCCCTCACCGCACTGCCTCACCCCGACTACAGACACGATGTGATTTAATCTAACGAGCCGGCCGCGCTCTTGTCATGCGGCACGACTTCATCGCGCGACTTTATCGCGCCCAGTTTTATGGCTCGCCTGGCGTATGTACCGGCGATGTTTATAACGTATACACAATACGATATACGATAAGAAGAATAAAAACGGAAGAGCGCTCGTTCGCTCGCACGCGAGTCGAAAAGTGAAGAAGATTAAATCTGCTCGCGCGCGAATCTCGTCAAAAGGGGGCGCGAACTCTGATTCTTGAACTGTGCGCGGCGGGAGGTGTGTGTGCCCCCACTGTGTGTGAAAGACTGTGAGTCACGTCTTTTGTCAGCTATTTTTCACCCGGACTGGTGTCATAGCCGCGGGAGTAATCGGCTTTGATGCGATAACGTCGCGAGTCCGTCGCGTTAACCGCGTCCTAATTGACGGGCGTTAATCTCGCGCCAGGCCGTTTTGTAAACGGCAGGTCGCAAACATTTCGCCGGCTTGATTCTCAACCCTCCCCATCTCGACATCCGGTACATTCTCGCGAAAGGAGGTTAATACTCCTAATTTTCTCTCTATCTTGTTCCTTTTTGCTCTCTCTCTCTCTCTCTCTCTCTCTCTCTCTCTCTCTCTCTCTCTCTC
>NW_022639477.1:876236-898471 GCF_010583005.1 Odontomachus brunneus
TCTCTCTCTCTCTCTCTCTCTCTCTCTCTCTCTCTCTCTCTCTCTCCTTCCCTCTCTATCTATCTACCTCTCTCGCTCTCTCCCGCGATCACGTTATTTTCCTTTATGACAACGCTGATAAGATTAGTCAATAGAGCGTACGGCGAAAAGAGAGTCCTCTGCCGGTCGTGTATCATAATATTTTCTATCATCACAGCGCTCGTCTCTTGCGGCTCGAAATCCTAGCCTCTCTGAATTATTAAAATATGATAATATTCTGCTAGTGCAGAAGAAAACATTCACCTCGTCGCAAATGAGAAAGAGAAAGATAGAGAAAGAGAAAGAGAGAGAGAGAGAGGCGCAAAGAGATAAAGAAAGAAAGAGAGAGAGAGAGATCTTTCGTAAAAAATTGTATCTTTATATCAGAAAGAAAATACGGGAAAGGATTATTAATGTAATACGATTACAGCAGGTTGCCGGGCGTATTCCGCTGACGCGCAAAAACAATTTTATTCCAGACAGGAGCGTGAAATATAGTTAAATAAACGATAAATAATAGCTCTCATCGTTATTCTAATATCTTCGTGGAGAATAATACTCCTAACAACACCGAATATATCCACAAATAAATGCCGTCGGCGCTAATTACTTAATATTAATGCTCGTTGTAATGAGTAGAATGCGTGTTGACAATTAACGTATAATTAGCCGCTTCATTCGCAAATCCCGAAACTCCACCGCGTAATCTCGTTAGAGAGGAGTCTCGATAAATTCATTGAATATGCTTGCACTCGCTCGCTCGCTACCTCCCTCGTTATTGAGCGCGTTGTACAAAACAGATACGAGATCGTGCTTGGAACGTCGGCCGGAAGAAAGTTACTCACAATTAGGCGAACGACACGCGGCTGCTGCCGTCACCATTAGCGCGGCGCCACAGATGTGGTCTTTCATCGTGCGAAAACGAGGACGACGATGCGAATCTATGCACATTTGTATGTATGCGCAAGCGTACAAAGCGACCGCGTTGTTTAAACATTAGCCGTAGGAACTACACTCTATGTAGGAGTATGTTACCATAAAAAAAGAGCGCCGTAAAAATGCGTCGATATAACCTCCGCGAACGTGTGATTTTAGCCGCGATAGAAAAGCAGCTTATTTTACGATAATAAGTTAATAAGTCCGCTCCCACGTTCGCGAACACGTGTGCGTTTCTTCGGTCCTCTTCTTCATTTCTTTCTGTATATTTTTGTCTATGTGTACACTGGTTTTGAACACTTCTTCATCATGTGCATTTGAAAACACAACCGGTAATCCGATGGGAAAACTTTTACCATTATATCATCGGGAATTTTTGAAAAACAAGTTCTCCTATTGGATCACCGGTTGCATTACAAAGTACATCGCAAAAGAGTATTCACCCAAGTTGAAATTTTTGTCCTACTTTGATCTCAAAATCCCATTCGACGCCTATTTTGAGGCTTATTCTGAAGTCCCAACTATTCTAAAGCCTATATCAACTTCTTTTGATTCTATTTAATCTACTAGCTTTGTCGAGTGATCCTTTTTAGAATCTTCGAGTGGCATTTTGTACGTTTTCTACGATTTAGAAACGCTAAATAAAGTTTCAATTTTGTACATGTATCACGCATACACTGATCCGTCAAGATACACAGAAAGTTCAGAAAAGATCCAAAGTAGGGCCAAAACTTCGATTCGGGCAAACCGTTTTGAAACCGAGTGTACACAGCTCGAGGAAAGGAATGACTCCATTGAGATCCTGAACGATTCGAACGACCTTCGTCGCGGACCTTAAGTGACGACCTTTGTTCGCGCATTGCCGTGGAATTTTTGATTCCTCGGCACAAAATACTGTGGGTCCTGCTGGGCAGCGGACTCTATTTGCGTGACGAAGATTATCCGGTATTCCTGTTCATTGTTCTTCCGGCCTGATGGAGAGATCGCCATGTTTCGCCACGTGATATCGCAGACATTTTGGACGTCAGATCCACGGGATTTCATGTTTATTCATGAGTAGTGACGGCATAATTAAAACGGTTGTCTCGCGCCTGTTCGCATTTAGCGGCGAGCTTCGTTGCACGCATGGCTGCGCGTTTAAACGCAGTTAATTGCCAACAATAATGGCTCCGTCATCGTACTCTTTTCTAAGAATTTTCAGAGAGGGAGAGATCCTCTCTCTCTCTCTCTCTCTCTCTTTCTCTCTCTCTCGTATTTTGTTTGTTGTAAGCAGAGATACACGCTCGCGTATTGTCCGTTAACGAGACTCTTTTCTTCCGTCTGAGTACACGCTTACCCTTTTTCCGTTTTTGTTATCTCTATTAGAGCATTTCTCGCGCACCGTGCAAAATCGGAGTTCTTCCTGCGAGAGCGAGTAAAGCTCCGCAACTTAATTGTTACGTACCGCACCAAGCAAATGTATATGTGATATTAATGTTGTATCTTCTCTTTTTTCTGTTGCAGGTGAGTACTATGACTTTGTCAGTCCTTATAATCCCGTCCATGCAATTTCTGTCGCCAGTCACAGGTGAGTTTTATCTAGGCGCAATGCTCTGCCTTTAATCGTGTAGCTATTATTATCGATACGAGTGCGTTATTGCATTTCGCGGCGAGTCAGCACTCACCGCACGAAGTTTATTCTAAAAAAAAATGGGAACGGTGAAAACATGCGGCCATATGTCGCCAGTAAGTGTTACCCCTTCGATCACTCAGGCTCCGACTTCGCAGTGGCCAAGCAAACAGTAAAGCTTGACTTCCAGTGTATGAGATCTCTCTCTCTTTTACACCCAGTGCGATAAGAAAGCGATAAAAGCGTAGGTAAGGTACAAGTCGTGTCTCCATTGTACAGCGCAGATGTGATAATGCGTCATTGTGTGCGGGAAGCTTTAACAATAAGGCAATTTTATCAAATCGCTCCGAGAGCGTGGCGCCCACGCGTGGCGATACGTCGAAGCGTTAAATGGAGAATGGAAAAAATATATGGCGTTGTATCTGCTCCCACAAGCGCTCTTTCCTGTTGTACGCATTGCAATCCTTGAAACATCCCGATCAATACCGATTGATACGGCTTGAGATAACGACGTTTAAACACGTCTAAGGCTCGAATTTAGACTAGCGATTGTCGATTGACGGTTAGTTTTCAACCAATTAAAGCAAATTTTAGCTATTGATTGTGTTGCTCTGATTGGTTAAACACTAATCGCCAATTATTAATCGGCAATCGCTAATCTGATTCGGGTTTAAGGCCTCATCGACCAGTAAAAAAAGATATTCTTGTTTGAGAAGTATCTTGATTTTTGACATGTTAATCCTCAAATGAGATTACATCCTTTTTTTCTGTCTGTCTTTTTTCTCATCTTTTTTTTCTGTGCAAACATTCGAGCTCATATCAATTGCGTGTTTGTGAAAATGCGCGAGCCCGTCTATAGGTGTGGTGTGCCTGCACTTTTTAGTACACGTTTCGAACGAGGAGCGATTAAATATTCATAAGACGCGGCGCAATATACCAGATATTTACGTAGAAACTTCTCTTCTTTTTTATCGTCGCTAACACAGCACGGGCGTTATGAAAACTGCAACGACTTTCCGGCTAGGAAATTATTGGAAATCGTTGAGAATTTACGGTTTCTCACGCGAAGTCGTTTCTCTATTTTTCGCGTTGAATCTTAGCGCGAATTCCTCGGGAATTCTTGCTGCTTCGTGATTTATGTCCTTTTTGAAAAATTTCGCGAAAGCGCTGGAGGTTAATTAGCAGCATGAGCGATTTAACCCGACTAGAAATTTACTCTGATCTGGTTGATTCACAATCAATTGTCCGGCTCGTGTACAACGTGTGTGATGTTGCCGGATCTGAATTATTAAGAATACACGAGGCAAGTGAGAAATGCTGATGTTGGAGCAAATATTTAATAACGGAAGGATAATAATATTTGACAGTGTTAATGCGCGCGAATAATTAACACTGTCAAATATTATTGAGTTTACGGAAAAAAAATTCAGTTGTTTCAACACAAAGTTTGATTTTAATGAACGACCCGTTTTGTTCGAAGAACACAGAATTTCTGTGAGGTTATCCAAATTTGATTCTAAGAATCAAAAATTCCGTTTCCTTCAACCAAAACACCTAGGAGAGAGGGTTCGTCCATTACAATCGAACTTTATGTTAATTTTTTTCTTTTCCGTGCTTTTATTAAATATTTGCTGCAACATCAACGTGAAGTTCTTACTCGCCTTGTGTATTCTTAATTTAATTGTATACTTCGAGAGTCTGTACATATATTATACATTAAGAAGAAAGTACTTGCAAATTTATTTGTGTGGGATGTAAACTTTATTCCACAGAAATAAATTTTGCTTTTTACACATAGATTTTATATCTCGCAAATGAATGTTTAAATATTTTTTTCCCAATGTATAATATGTCCTAATTATTAATGGTCATTATATTGATAAAGTTTCGATTGTCATGCTGCATCACATGACTTATTAGAGCTCGATAACATCACTTTGTACAAATCATACAACTGATTCGGATCTCGAACAAGACCATAAGATAAACTTCTATTTGGGAATGTGGGCTTTTAGCTGCTTGCAGGAATCGACCCGCTGAAGTGGACGTGGAAGAACGGAAAGTAACCCCGAGAAAATATCGACGGGCGCACCGAAACAGCGAGGGTGCATCGGGAGTTTAACCCCAAAGTGGTTCTGAGCAGACCCGAAAGAGGTTAACAGTGTCGTGCGACCGTATGACGGTTCGTTTAAGCAGTTTCGAAATCTGATACTGATTCGTAAAGGATAGTCCACGCTCGCGCGCGAGTAGCGTTTGCCCGAGGGCGATAAAATCCGTATTTTTCTCGCGCGTTACTTTAAAGGCGGTCGTTCCACCATCTTTTGTGTACTCGACTTTGTGGAGGCGTGTCGCTGAGCGTCCTAAAGATTTATATATGTAATACATGCATACATATAAACATATATGTATATATTTCCCGCTCTCTTATATCTCGTGAAAAGAATATAACGGAGAGATATAATGGAGACAGCTCATAGTTGAGGTAACCTGCAATATATGAAAAATACGTTTGCAATCGGGAAAATTGGAAACTTGAATGCAAAAGAGAGATGAGATATGTTTTACCTTAACATTTCTATACTTTAACGTTTTCTTCTTGCTGCTTTTTTTTGCGACGTTTCGCGTTTACGAGATTTGTCCAAGAGACGTCCGCGCTCAGTCGCGATCAGTTATTTGAAGTGATTTATTCAATTCGAAAGTGAGCTTCGCGTTTGCGAAGCGTGCGAGCTTTTTCGTCGAAGAAGGAGACACGCAAAGGGGAATCTTGTATTTATTATATATCTGTCATTAAAACGAGGATAAGTGAACCGGGGAAAAGCGCGTCCGGGAAAGCGCTTGTATCCAGAAAATCAGCGGTTTGCTTTGAGCATCGCTAATTGCGTCTCCGACCCCGATACGGAACGCCCCGAATCGGTTCCGCCGATTTGTCTCGTTCAGTTTGACGAAGGACACATCACGGTGGTTGCGCGTACACCGTATTGAATTCGCCCTAATGGTATCTGCACGCGTAAATTCTGGTCGAATACGCTCGACGCTGGCCGAGAGTATGTGTACACGAGTTCACTCTATTCCGTCGTATCTGATGAAAGAGTTTACTAAGTGATTTCGCCCCACGCGTTTGGTTATGTGTGTGTTAAATTCACGCGAATGCTTATCGTTCGCTTATCAATCTTTGATTTGTTCCGAGAATCGACGAGAAAGGTGTCATTTTATCGTAAATTTGTCCCCCTGCGGCAATTTGCTGAATCATTCGGCCGAGATCGTGAGATTTCACGCTGTTCTTTCTCTCTTTCTCTTTTCCTTTCTTGTTTAGACACCGAGAACCGTTCATTGAAACGGCGCGATTATTTTTTTCCGCCCATCGTCGCGACACGATGCCGTTGTTTTGTTTTCTCCGTGGTAAAACGCGCGTAACGCGGCGCAAAGGTCGACGGTGCGGCAATCAGGACGCGGTGTCGGACTTCGTCGCCCGCGGTGATTTTCGCGAATACGTCACCGGGACGGCTGGGTGATCGCGATGAAAAGTCGGTGGTTAGAGCGGCCATTGAAAGGGGTGACGGCGTGCCGCGCGCCGCAAAATCCTTCTCGGTTCGCTCGAACGCCTCAAAACTAAACGGGCAGGCTAAGCCCCGTTGCCCGTAAACACCTCGTGGCTTTCATTTTACGAAGCGTATTTTCAACATGAGAAAGAGAAAGGAAAGAAAAAAAAGAAGGAAGGAAGGAAAAGAGGAAAAAAGAAGGAAGGAAATGCCAAAAATTCCTGTAAATCGTCGCTCGCAAAACCAATATTTTCCAATAAAATTCATGGTACAAGTGAAAACGAGTCGAGAAATTTTAGTTTTGCATGATTTTAAATTCACTGCAAATTCGGTCGATCTTAAAGGATCAATAGAGAATCTCAAAGTGTAACACTATACAAGCCATCGTTCTCTTGACACTACAAGTATTTACCGCCATATCTGTTGAGACTTAAGCAAGAACTCGTTTAGGAAATATTTAATATTCTATCATCTCAATAGTTAAGGTTGGACCTCCATGTTGAAGCCGTGAGAGAGGAAGCACTCATTTAAGAATTATTTAATATTCCATCATCTTTACAATTTCACTTGCATTTAACTTTCTTCAATTCTTGATGAGCAAATATTAAATAACTTAAGAAGGATTAACAGATAAGTGGGTGGATGAAATAACAACTTTCCTTTTTCATAGTCTCTGCATTATTATTTCTTATTGGTGTTAAAAGCCTCAATAGCATTTGAAGATTCAAAAGAGGTGAAAAGAGGAGGGCTTGTGCATCCGATTCAGCTACATCCCGCGCCCTATGATCCGTCCTAAAGTCAGAGTCCTGGTCGTCATTGCGGTCAATCGCTCAATGTTGCCGTACGAAAATACGAATCGATCGGGCACGCAACGTTAATTAATAATCGCACGTTAACCGACGACGATCGTCAAATATTACGAGCGACATTTCCGATACATGCCGTGCAACCGTCCTGATAATTTGGCAATTTCATAATTTGACTACGTCAAAGGCCCGGAGTGTTTAGAGTATGTTGATTGTCGTGATTGCTCGACCGCCGTGTGTACGCGTCTTTGTTTGACGGGCGGCGACTATTTGCAATTGACGGTACTTAACTTTGTTCATTCCAAGAACATGATGATTGTTTTGGAACGCTCGCGCACCTGCCCAAGTCATTACCTCTCGAGCTGACAAACAACACGCACACATCGCGACGCGGCGGAAGACGAATTTCGATGAGTGCTTTTGTACAATTCCCGTCGAGTGATCGAGACACTTCGCCGGTTCTGGAAATACTTGATTCTCGCCAGCTGATCGCGGTTAATTAACACGCGTTTCTCCGATCGAATCGTATCTAAACGAGTGTCAGTGTGCCAGTGAGTGACTGTAATGAGGCAGTCGGAAATAGGATGCTGAGTCGAACAGTCAAGACATGTCCAGGTATGTTAAATCACTCATTACGCGGAATGTATCTGAACTTAACGGACGTTTGACGAACTCACCGAGAATGAATAAAGATGTATCCCGAATATCGAAATTCATTGTTTATATTCGAAAGGCCGGCATTTCATAGCAAATTTAATAAATGGTTATAACTTTATGAATCTTTGAACATTCGTCAACATATTGAATATCGCGTCACCGGTGACCGATATTGTGATATTGTCGCGTCTCATTGAATTATGTATAAAGTATGATTAATTGTGTTTGAAAAATCACCGGGGTACCAATAGAGCGCTGATATAAATCGCAGTGGAAGATATATGCATCGAAAATTATATTTATTTATCGTGTTGTTAATGATTTAATCGTCAATTGAGCTTTTGTGCAATCAACGGAAAAAACACGCGGTAGTCTGTTACTATTTGTTTCATACAACGAGAAAGATCAATACAGCCAACCGAATGACGGTCTATAAATACGAGTCTGCGACTAATTATGCTTTCAATCAAGACTCTTGAATAATTCACAACTATGAATACATCGGCGCCTTAGAATTCATTGTAAATCTTGTAAGTGATATCCACGTCTAATAATGCTCCTTTAGCAGCAAGTTCGACCTTGTTTACATTTGTCATTGTTTTCTTTTTATTTCTTGCACCTTTGCTACTTTTTGTGCTGATTCCAAATATAAATCTCTATTGAAAACAGAGTATTATCGGATGCAATTAACTTTGCTTTCTCTTAATCAGCTTCTTCTTAATCAGTTTCTTCTTAATCAGCTTCTTCTTAATCAGCTTTTTTAAGTTACAAATCTTATCGACACTTCCAATGTTAAACAAAAGAAATTATAAGAATAAACAATTGTTTCATTTACTTGCACCCTAATCTTTATAAGATTATTTAATATTTGCTTATCTCTCACGTATCCTGTTTGCAATTGAGAGTTGTACGAGGGAAAGTCATTAATTAAAGGCAATTTTGGGATACCGTTTTACTAGGTTAGACATAGAGAATTCGATAGCGATGTCACCAATTGTGATTCTCCGGGACTCCCTAATGCGTGTATTAATTTGCACTTTGATTGTATCTGTCACGACGGTTGTTGATCTCCCCCGATCGGTTCTCATCGCGGACATTGCACCTGCCCTCCGTAAACTTCTGGACCAACTAATACACTTTACGTTGGCTTAAATAACTGTCTCCATACTGAGCTATCGTTCTACCATAAATTTCTCTCGTTTTCACATATTCCTACCATAAAAAACGTATAACAATTCGTTACTTTTTGATGGTGCACTCTGACTGTGTAGTATCTTCGATGCTTCACTGTGCATGCGCGGATAGCGGGATTATCAACACGTAATGTGTGCTTAAGTAACTACTTTGTAATATGATCCAACAAATTTTAGCGAAATATCAGTTTCACGTCGATTTTACCGAAATTGCTTGTAATTAATGACTTTATAATCCGTACAATCAATATATTGCTGATCGTAATTAAGAATAAAGATCTAGTGCGGATAAAATATTGGGGTAATATCGAACATTAAATAATTCTGAAATAAATTTTTCTTTAAAACTTGGTATATAATAAAATAAGCAGCTAAAATAGCAGTGAAGTAACTTATAGTTACTTATCACAGTAGGACAATAGTCTGTATAGCGTTATATCTCGAGATTTCTCATTGATCCTTCATATCCCACGGTGTCTACAGGATTAGTGTAGAATCAAAATTTTGGCACGGAATGTCTCGCGTGCGCGCGCAAATGCGCGCCTATAAGACGAAGCGAAAACAGTTTGAGGACGATAGATCGCTCAAGGAGCTCAAGGAGCTACGTCAACGAAGTGGAGAATACGAACGTATCGATTCGCGATTGCTCGGAGCTCGCACCTCTTTGAGATTCAGGAATTCGCGTTAGGCGAAGAAATTTACGCTAGGTTGTGTCGGTGCGGGTGCGCAACAAATTTCGTACGTTCTATCTCGCATCTGATACGCAGCCTCTCTCTCTTTCTGTCTCTTTCTTTCTGTTCCTCCTCTCCCCTCTCCCTCTCTTTCTCTCGTTTGCGAAGATTAGCGATTGCGTGCAGGGGAGTGTTATTTATATCTCCTTAGCGAAACTGCGCGATTAAAAAGAGTTAAAGCGCCGCGATATCCAGTTAACGACTGGATGGGGTGGAAATAAGGTGAAGGAGAGGCAGCGCTCAGGAGAGAGAGGGGACGATTTATACGGTGCACCCCGAGCGACATTACATTGCATAGCCTCGGCTGGTAGTTTTTATTGCCTGACCATCGAGGAAGTCCGTCGATAACGTCGAGGAGCAACGGGTGTAAGTGACGGACAAAGGCGGCGATCCTTGAGACAGTCGGTCGATCGAACGTAATCGTGGGGCGAGTTGAACAAAGTTGGTTTGTGTCTCGATAGACGCGCCAGAGGGTGGAATCGCATCAGCGTCGTAACGTATTCCAAGCTCGATTTCCGGTCCGGCGACTCGCGCGACCTTACGCAAATGGTTCGTGAGAGACGCCCAGGACAACACGAGGAGGCGCTGCCCGGCGCGTTTCTAGTAACGCCCGAGGGTAAGCCCCTTGCAAATTGTTTCCGCGGAATCATTTAATTGGAATACTACGATACGACGCGTTCTCACGGGCGATCGCGTCGCCTCCGTCGTCGATCTCACGGCGATATTATCGACCTGCCGAGCGGTTATTCTCGTGATTGCCCTCCCGGCTACCATCGCCTCTTTCCACGGTGTTCTGAGTATGCTTCTGTATGCACGTTATCGGAGCGAATATACTGAATATAACTCGGCCGATAGGACGGGTTAAAAGCGTCCGTCGAAGTTTCGTAACGGCCCGCGGATCGGTAACTTCGATCTTCGCAAAAATAGCAGACGCGGACGCGCGCGCGCGAGAGAAAGAGAGAGAGAGAGAGAGAGATGCGGGAGATTCGCCGCCGCCGCGGATCTCGCCTCGGCGAAGTCACGACGATATATATCCCCGCGATATTCTTCCTTTCTGCGAGGGATCCTACTTTCGTCCGCGCGCGCGTCTCTCGAACGAGGTCATCGAAAATCGCTAAGACAGTTACCGTTCCGCCCCGACGTCGATGATCGCGATTTCGTTCGCCCCATCGTCTCGCAATCGATCAACCCGCGAAACGTAAGAGCTCGTCGCCGCGAGTCTCGCGAGCCCGGTTAATGGGAGATCCGTCCTCTTCGTTCTCTCATGTGTTACGAGATGCATCTGCACGCTCGAATTTATCGCAGCCGGAAGGAGGATGCGCGGCGTCGCGTCGCGGCCAGCAGGAAAAAGGAGACACCGTCGCGAGACATCGCTCGTCCGATGATCTACGAGGTCGCGCGAAATTTACGACGGGCAATTTGCGCCCTGTTCCTCGTTGCATTTAATGATCCCGGTTTAATTAATGATTGTCATCCACGGAACATGCGCCCAACCAGTTAATTCGACGCCTCTCTCCGCTTTTACGATCGCCGTCTTTCACTAGGCCGGTCGCATTTTCTCTTCTTTTCTTTCCCTCTCTCTCTCGCAGGAGAACGTACGCGAGGTCCTCCCTTCGTGCTCTCCTTCACATCTCACGAGGAAAATAGTCGGCGCTTTATTAATATTAATGAAACACCCTACGCGGAAATTAAAGTGGCAATTACCGCGGCTCCTTGCGAGCCTTCTCTCCGCGAGGTTTCCGCGTAACGATTTCCTTTCTGCCTGGCCGGAATAAACGTTCCTCCCTTTCTGCAAACTCCCCTCGTCCATCGATCTTCAATAATGTAAGGAACTTATCTTTTCGATGAGTAATAAATGATGTCGCGTCAGGGCCCGGGGCGCTCGTGAGATTTCATTAATTATCGTCGGTTGGCCGCGAAGGAGCGGGCTCCAGCGTGTGCTCTTTGAGACGGGTTCCCTCCCTTTCTTTCTCAGTCGAGAACAGGTGTTCCCACGTAGGTTCCCCTGCCGGAAATCTCGGTAGCCGACGGCGCTGTCGAATCGCGCGAAGAGCAACTAAGTGAGCGGACGAGCGTGAATCCTGGAACTAAAAGTCCTGGAAGTAAAAAGAACAGCTGACGCGGAACGGTCTCGAACAGAGTCCGGGGCGCGAACGGTGGTTGAGTAAGAAGTAGAACAGCGAGATTTTCTCTAACAACACGTTAGGCCGATATTGCCGCTTCTTCTCGCCGTCGTCGTCGGCTGCTCGCCGAAAAGAGAACACGCTTAAGAAACTGTCTTCGGTACACACACACACACACACACACACACACGCGCGCGCCCGCGCGCGTGCGTTTCTCGTCTCTTTACTTCCGATTTTATATCGAGTTTCCCCGTCTCGCGTTTCGAAGAGCTCGGGAGTTGAGGCGTTTCGCTTTCGTCGCTCTCGCTCGTGCGAGAGGACGAGCCGCCTCGATTTTGTACATCTCTTTAAGTGCTTTCCACTGTAAGTTCCCGAACTTGTACGAGGTTCGTGCACGTACCTCTGTGCGCCACTGATACATACTTATTTCGAATTCAAACATCCATTTCTGGAGCTCCGAAGCTCTTGCGCGAAACCTTCGCGGCGATCATCCAATATAAATTGTCGTCGAAAACGACGAAGGAAATGATCTTTTGACTTTTGTCACACTCATAGTGAGTTGACACGACGTAGCCACAAGAGCAGTTCCCGGTGAAATCGCTTATTAAGAGAACTATAAGGCCTGGGAAAAACGGTGTGGTTGGCTGGCACATTAATCTAGTCGTGTCGAGCAGATACAACAGTAAAATACGAAACAACTGATTATGTGGTCGCTGCAACCACAGAGCAATTGCTGAGTTACAGTGACGATAGCTGATTGCTCTCCCATCAGAGTATATCATGATAAATGCCACCCCGACCAATTTCTAGTTGCCATAACCAGATCACGCGCAACTACGTTGATATAATCGATGTTGACCAAAGTAACTGAGTCTTATCAACCGGACACACTACCATTTATACAAAGATTACAACAGTGATGCAATACTATATTACTTACAACAAAATATTTCTGGTTATGTATTCACCATATCTCTCTTTTTCCATATAGTTGCGAATAATATTTAGAAGAACGTACAAATAATGTTTTCGAGTGTTAGATGTATGCGCTGAAATTTTTCCGGCTTTAAAGATGTTGTTCTATGATTATTTTTGCTCAGAATTAGCCATTTAATTGACTCCATATTATATTGTATCTAATCGATATGGTATCGCCTTTGCCTTGATGCACGGAAGAAAAGGTTTGGTTGAATTAACCAAATATCTGGTCGAATATGGACGATCCAGAAATTCCGATTGAAGTAACCCGAATTCCGTTTAAGTTAACAAGGGTTTGGTTGACTTAAATAGAATTCGGGTTACTTCAATCGGAATTTCTGGATCGTCCATATTCGACCAAATATTTGATTAATTCAAACATTTTTTTCCGTATGGGATTCGAACCTCGGGACTTCCGGATTGTGACTCGTCTCGCTACATTACTTCTCCAATTGATAGATCTCTTAGACGAGGGAAAGTCATTAATTAAAGGCAATTTCGGTACAACGTTTTGTTAAATTGACATAAAAAATTTGGTAGCGGTGTCACCAATTTGTGATTCTTTAGAATCCCCTAATTTGCGTATCAACTTGCGCTTTGATTGTATCCATCGCGATGGTTATTGGTTTACCTGGTCGGTTCTTATCGCGGACACTGCGCCCTTCGTAAATCATTGAACTCATTCGTACATCTTATGTTGGCTTAAACAACTGTCTGCATACTGAGTTATCATCCTGCGATAAATTTCACTTGTTTTCACACATTCCGAGCGCAAAAAATGTATAACAGCTCGCTGCTCCTCTGACAGTGCAATCTGACAGTGGCGCGGCCATCTTCGATGCTTTACTGTGCATGCGCGAATAGCAGGATTGCCAACACGAACACGTAATATATGTTCAGATAATTGCTTTGCAATATGAACCAGCAAATTTCAGGGAAACATCGGTTTCGTGTTCATTGTACCGAAATTGCCTTTAATTAATGACTTTCCCTCATATATTGTCTACTTATGTTGTAACCAGCATCGAATACCAGAATATGTGATCATTATAACCAGAAATTCGATTTGGTTCAACCAACAGTCGTTTAACCAAACATGTCACGTTAATACAATCATGTTTTTTTTGTGTATAGTCATAATAATCAGACACTTGGATACGCAGTAACTAGAGTCTGACCGGATCCAGAAATATTACAACTGACTGTTCTGCATGCTAGAATACCTCGTTATAATAACCAGAAAACCTATTTATCTTCACCAAAACTTGCTTAATCAATCAAACGTGTTACGTTAGTCCAACTAGATTCTTTTCCCGTGTCTCCTTTATTCTAATTCAATTGAGCATTTACTCGATATATTTTTGAAGTTGCGAGAAACTTACTGTTTTAGTCAGGAGTCGAATCTGTATCTCTCACCACTTGCCGGGTGAAGCCGTTATACCAGTTCGGCCGTCGAATTATTGAATGAAATTATTTATCGTCTGCACGTTGGGGCGAGTAAACGTGCAAAAGATTGAACTGCTGGATAAAGTCGTCTGTATGACGATCGAGCGAGTGCTTGTTGCGTACTTTGGACCTCTTGGCCGTTTTCCAAGCCACCGCGACGACCACCGCCGTGCGACTCGCTGTTTCGTCCGTTGAGTAATTGAAGGGTCGTCCGATCAATCACAAACCCGAAAACGCTGACTCGTCGCCCGGCGAGCAGGGAGATACGCGAGATGTGACAGCTGTCATGCCGACAACGCGGGCGGGAATATCTAACTTACGACTTCGTTGCTTCGTTCGTTCAGGTTGGCTTGGGACTTAGTCGCGGGAGTCGACGCGAAATCTCGCGAGTGCCCCGAGTGGCTGGATATTCTTGCCCGAGTCATTCATCACGCCGCAATTTCGGGTGTCTTGTTATATCACCTCCCTGCGACCGCATTCGTCCGCACTCCCAAGTAAATTGCTGCTCGTCCCCTCGATTGCTCGGTGAATTTCTCAAGGGTCGTTCCTAAGCAGAGTCGATTACCTTCCTTCTCGGACGAGGAAACTCCTTGGAAATGTCGGCGAGCTTTCCCCGCGAGGTATCGTCTTCCTTCTCTTCTTCATCGTTGTCGTCGTAGTCGTTGCCGCATCGGTTCCTCGGAATCAAACGTGAAGTGGAACGCATTTCGCGAATCAACCAACCTTCTGTCGTCATGTACGTAGTCTGTGCGCGTGAGTGTGTGTGTTTATGTCGAGTTGCATCTAGATACGCGAGAGCGTAGGCGGCTGACGGAGCTGTATTGTCGTTACATATTTACTCGAAACATATAAAAGTATCCAACGTCCCGATTGCTAACGAGGATTCTCTCGATGGTTTCTCGCTTAATTGAATTATCGGTTAATTAAGGCGAAGACGGCCAAGACGTCGTGATTACCCACGTCGGTGTAGCTCCACACAGCCAACGGGACGGGATGAAATGCTCCCCCGCCTCCTTCGGCATTGCCGGCAGCCAGCAATTGCGGATCCGCGTGCCGCGCCGCGCGATCCGACGTATTATCGGGACTCGCCTCTTTGTTATTCCGTGCCGCTTGTCGTTCTTGGAGAACGCCCATCGCTGCGACACAGCTAATAAGCAATCCAATTGCTAATAAACCATCGGCTGCAATCAGACCACCACGTCGCGGCCTCTGATCCACCATTTCATCGTCCTCAAGTGTTCGCATGCGGAAGAACGCGCGCACAAGCTGCGACCTCGTCGATAGCGGTCTGTTACCATTCGCCGAGTTCGATCTCCCGTGTTTCCCTCCTCGTTACCTCTACTCTTGCCAGTTTCCCGTTGTGAACGCGCGAGAAAGTGGAGCAGAAGCGCACGTGGAAGCCACGAATTAACCGAAATCAGTTAATCGTATAGCCGTGAACTGTATACATGATCGGCGTCGAGACGCGGGAGATGCTCTCTTCTGCGATATGGAATTACAAATTTGGCTTCTGAGAGAACCAGAGATTCTATGCACATCAACCAAAACGCGTTCGAGTTTACTCGTTAAAACCAAACTTTACGTTAATACAATCAAATTTCTCTTTCTGTGTACATACGCGATTTTATTAATACTTGAAAAAACACATTTATTAGATTATTAAAATTTATTAGATTATTAGAATTTACTAGAATCACTAGATATTTTGAACTAGCCATATGCATTCATCTTGTCTGTCGAGTATCTGAGGAATCAAGAAAGATGTAGTCATGATAATTTGACAATTTGAGATTTAGTTTTCATAAGTTAATGTTTGCCATCCGCTCCGCGTAAAAAGCTTCACGCTGGAGGGTGATATATCTATTTAGTCTTTCAACTCCCTTACTCTTCTTTTTCATAATGGCTCTTGAAAGATTTATCTATCGTTCATATGTCAGCATTCGGGTTCTTGGAATGTAATCCAACTATGTTGTATCGCCTTCCTGCTGATTACGTAACGTAAATAAGCGGGCAAAACGTTATCTTACGCGAACTGAAACTTCAAACTATCACGCTATCACGGCTGCTTTCGAACATTGTTCCCGATTCCTCGACAGTCATGACGAATGCGTAGAAAGGGACACGGCTAATCCAAAATGTCTAGTCATTCCTATCTAGCAAATGTTTGGGCATTAATGAAGCGCCGCGTTTATGTTGCAACGGCGATGTCGGCCCGCGTGTCGACTGTAACTACTGCCGCGTGAAGTAAGTTTAGCATTCGGGGTCACGCGAAACCGGAAGAGATAGCTTGCGGGTCAAGAAAATGTAGAGAAAGAGACGGAAGTAGGGAGGGCTGGTGAATAAAAAGACGTGTGCACGATTTACACTAATGCCTTTAAAAAGTTTCCCCCGAGGACCACGGGAGGGAGAGAGGGGAAGTGGAAGCGACAGCGAGGGCGGGAGGAGGAGCACCGTCTGAGTTTACTTACGCCTGCCTGCTTCATTTTCAAGACGGTTAATTCCCTCTGGTTTTGTAATTTATTCTTCGTCCCGGTACTCCGCGTCCTCCTACGGCACTGCGCCTTCCGGCTTTCCGTCGGGCCGAAGAGCTAAAGCGGAGGGAGCTCGCTGGCTCGTTCATTCTCCCATCGTGACTCTTCGTGCTCTCTTTCTCTCCACTTTTTCCTCTCCTTTTTTCCCTCGTTCTCTCCCGAAGCACTCTGTCGCACCCCACCCTCCTCGCAAATCTCTACCCGACCTTCTATCTCATAGCTGATATTCAAATTTTGTTTGCACGCGGCAACGGAGACGGCGGGACCTCTATATTCGAGCTTGATGTTCCCCCGCTAAGCCGAGCGGCGAGTTCTATCTTTCCTTTTATCGTCGGAGATTGTGGCACACGGACGCGACGTGGGTAACAACTGCCCGAGGAGATCTCGATGGAGTCGCGATACTCGGGTGTATACGTGCGTTTTTTTGCATAAATTATTTCTACTTGAACAATTATTCCCGACAGAGTTATCGCTCGATGACGTTGCTCGCGAACACAAGTCGACTAACAAATTGCGCTTGAGAAAAGACAAAGTGAAATAAAATACACGCTTTCGGCGTTTCGACGGGGTAAACCCGAGGGAGGGACGAAGCGATGAAACGATAAAGTACATAGAACCGGCCGCGCACCACTCTAGATAAGAATCGACGACTGGCATTGACAAAGCAATGCCTCGTTCGCTCGTGAATTGACCCCCTTGGCCGTGGTTGCGATTGATTACCCACCTTTCGTGAAAATGGCCGATCATTTCGGATACCTAAGTAACGGGCAGATTCACAACAACAAGTGGCCACTGGTGTACTCGGCTTGATAGCCCAGGCTAGCAGCTTCATCGATTGCTCCGTCGTCGTGCGATTAATTACCTATGACAAATTCGATTTGCGCCTACGCGAAGGCGAGGTCTACAGCGGGGTCGCCGCGTTGTCAGGCATGGCCTCGCGTTTCCAAACGCGCAGAAATGAGAATATAAAGATTTCGCGCGTGTGCCAAGATATTGCCTGAGAAAATGGCAATATTATTCTTTAATTTTTTGCGTAAACACGTCGCGCCTTGCCGCCCTGTTTTTGTCTCTCTTTCCGCTTTGGACTTTATATTACGTAGAACGCGGCGTCCAGTACATCCCTCGTGCGAAATTGTAATCACGTAGGGTCGAGCGATAAACCTAACGCTCATGTCGTTCGTTATCGCGCCGGTGTAACGACGTTGTAACACTCGCTGCAAAATTAATCGCAACACTAACATTTTCTATATCCTCCTTTCTCTCCTCCCCCTCTTTCTCTCTCCTTCCGTCATCCCCCTCGTCGTAACAGTTTGAGAGATTATTTCTGGGCGGCGTGCAGCAATGGTAAATTATTTCATCGCGACGTGTAAAAATGTTCTTTACACGTGCGCGCGAGTTTCAATCTGGTTTTCTCGGTCGATCGATACGAAGGAGCAGTTAAACTTGGACAAATTTAAATATTTAATGACGCGTGAGATTAGTGGCATTACGATTGCATTATCGTTTGATTACATGTCGTTGCGAGGCAGGTCGCTGCTGGTGTCGCATCGCAACAACGGTCTCTTTCTTTTTCTATTCTTTTTTTGCTCCCTTCTCTCGCGGTGTTACGCTTTGATGTAACGCGAGATGCAGTTGCTAGAGGAAAAAAGAGAGGAGGGAGAGAGAGGGAGAGAAAGGAAAGCAGAGAGTGGAGGACGAAGCGTCGATTTTAACTACTGCGTGCTACTCTCAGCCCGACTTGCGTTCCTCGGCTACATAGTCCTTTAATTACGGAAAGTTTAGAAGTTAACGGATCCGTGCCTATGCCCGAGCTATTTTAACTTTCTAGTGGAACAAATCCCTTATCCTTATTCTTTTCACGCCGCGGTGCATGACCTCGCCGTGTAACTTCGCCAAGACCGCGGCGTCCGACCTAGCTTCCTTCCTCTTTTCCTGGCGTCTCCACTTGCCTAGGCGTGCTTATACCAATTTTCGTCCCGCACATTCCCAACAACGACCAATAATTTCGCGACTATTGTTACAGTGGAAAGGAGTTGTCTCGTTAAGACGACATTGTTACAGGGCATACCATCGCGCTCGTTGCCGGTCGAAATCGTGTCGAAGAGTGACAAGTCCGTACCGTCGAAACGTTCTCGCAAGAAATATGACGTCACCTTTCTTGCACAAACACTCGTGCGAAACGGAGCAATCCCCGTTGAATTTTGCTAACGATCCGTGCAGGCATGCGTGTGCAACCGTGAGATTGCTTAACGAGCTTCCGATTGTGCTGGCACAAACTAATTTCCAACTATTATGAAGGAACAGATTCATACGTGTCATGCCATTGTTGGATTAGGGTTACGTACGTGCAAATACGGTCTCTTGATCACGACTCACCCTGGCGGCTCATTCTTCCACCTTCTTCGCGGAAAATTTGCAACGTGCGAGCTTTTTGCTCACACGCGAATCGACGAGAGCCTTGATAATAAGCTCGCGAGCGCAGAGAAGACCTTCTCCGCGATTCTCGTCGATCACACTCGAGCTCGAGATCATTTTTAATGCGCTTAAGGGTGAGAATAACGGCGCGAACGAGAAGCATGACGTTTTTGTGTACGACCGTCTTCTTGCATCGCGTAATACACGTTCTTCTTGCGCGCATATCCCAGAAGCCGGCCCATTGTGTCGAAAAGCGAATATTTCTTGCTCGTTCGATCTCCTTCCCATTGGCTTCTATTACTAGACCGGCGTAATTGACAGACATGTACTCGCGGACCGGCACGCCGTGACAAGAATAAATCGATGCGATAAAGGCGAGAGACAGGTTCCTTCTCTCATTCCTTCAGCGCTTCTATTATCTGCGATCAATCCGAAACGAATCGACCCGTCTGAGTAGCTCGGGGACAGCTCGGGCGTCTCGTCCGCATGAGAGAAACGAGATCCTCCGCGCGAATCGGAAAGCTTCCAAATCCGGAATGGAGATCGGGAGCAGTCGGCACTTAAAATTTGAAGCTCTCGGTACTCTTCCTCTTCGCGCTCCAACAATGTAATCGCACGCCGGCCCCAGCGCTATCCAATCTGCGATCAGTCGGTAGCTATAATTATTTCTATAGTCGTGCAATGTAACATAACGTAACATAACAACGTGGAGCTGCTCTCCTCGAAAACGGCGAAGCACGCAACATCCCGGCGTGCGCTCCGATATTTATCGCTCGCTACTCTGACCGCGCATCCGCTCCCGTTTTAATTATTCACGCAGACGCGAATCCCTCCGTATCCCATACGCATCCTCGCCACCATTCGCGATCTGACCTTTCGCACCGGCACAGCCCTGCTTTTTATTTTCGTTCGACTGCTCCGTCGTTATCTCCGTCCCCGTCATCGTCATCGTCCTCGTCGTTGCGCGCCACGCCACTCGCTAAAGCGCACACGTATTTTATGCCGTTCCAATGCTCGCCCGGCCCGCCATTTTCCCCAGTCTCAACCTAACCTTAGGGGTTAGCCACGGTGGTTAACGACGAAGAACCGACCGACCGCTCTGTCTCTTTCCGCCTTTCGGCTTCTCTCCCTCTCTCTTCGTTCCTCCGCCTTGGATCCTCCGCCACCCCGTCGGCCGCCCCACTGTCTCGCGCTTTCTCTCTCTACTCCGCCATTGCACCCCCCTCCTGGAAAATCAATATGAAGTGGCGTTGGTATACGACGTGGTAGCTGCTACCGCGTGTGCCGTCTCTCTCTGTCCACCACGGTCTTTCTTCCACCTCTTCGTACCTTCAACCCCTCTCTCTCTCTCTCTCTCTCTCTCTCTCTCTGTTTCTCTGTCTCTCTTTTGCTCTCGCCGCCACCTCCAGCTCGTCGCGTTCCCCTTTTCTTCCCGGCGTCCGGTTCTCCGGTCCCTATGGTTTTTTCGCACGACGCACCTCGTATCTCCTCCGTCAAATCCACCCGGGCTCTCCAGGGGCGCCGGGGTTCACATTGCAGCCTCCGGTTTATTGGCAGATTGCTACGTATCGGTCACTGAGAGAGTCAAATTCGTTCGCTCGCTCGTTCATTCGCTCGCTCCCTGGCTGGCTGGCTGGCTGGCTGGCTGGCTAGCTGGTTGGCTGGCTGACTCGCTGGTAGGTCAACATCCACTATCGCCGCCACTGGTTGAATACCGCCGCGTGGCGCCGTGCGTGTCGTCGTACCTTGAGCTTCCTTTCGGCTTCCTGCCACCGATCCGCTTGCCTGCACAAGCGCGGGGGATATAATTTCTCCTGAGATCTCTGGCGCGACGTCTCCCAGCAATTCGCGGCGAAATACGAGGCAAACGGTTACCGAGCTATAAAGTAGAGAGAGAATGAGAGGGGAGGGAGCACCTCACACCTTCTCTCGTGTCTCTGCCGTATAATTCGATCTTATCTCGCGGAAACATCGCGAACATACGCGCGGCGTACGTACGCAGTTTTGCACGTCTCGATCGATATATCGCGCGGCACGCTAACAACGCAATCGGCATCGTGTGATTCGCTCTTGATACCGCGCTCTTTTTATTCGGCGTCGGGCGCGCTGAAGAAGTGCTTTCATTACACACCGCAAGCGGCGGGTGCGACGCTTATATTTACCGTGTGAGATGCATAGCGGTGTCATGAAATTTACGTAAGTTCGTTGAGCGCGTAGCTCGCGATACCACGTTCGCGTGGAGAGGATCTTTAAGACATGTTTCTCCTTGGATACACACAATGCCACTTTCATGTCCGCATTTGTACTCTAGGAAAACTACTCAACGACATGTGCGCGATGTGAGCTGATCGAATAGTCGTGCGATCGCGAATTCGTCGGTTTCCCTTGAACATTTGCCCCGCAAGGCTAATCTTGCGACAAGCACTCTGCAGCGCACGTGCAGCACATTCCCGGGCACAACGCCGGGCTACATTTGGAAAAAGCAAAAGCACCCACGAGATCCGCACAATACACAGAGAAAAAGGGCAGAGAAAAAGAGAAACGTTTCTCTCGCTGGCACCCCGGCGAAGTAAACACGGCACTGCGTCATGCGCGATGCCGCTCCGGCCGGCAGGGGTGGTGGTTCGTGCGCCCTAGGGGTTGATCGGCGCCGTCGTACGGGGCGCGGGGAGGGTGGGTTTGGCCAGGTAGTCGTGACGAGAGGGTCGGCGGGGGTGGCCGGTGGTGGGAGGAAGGAGTTACGGCGAGGCGACGCGAGAGGACGGACACGCTAGGTTAGTAGCGGAGGTACACGTTGTACCAGCCGGCAGTAGCGAGAGCCGTGCTCAACACGGCCTACACGGCCTTCCCGCTGCGCGCGTAAGAAAGGAAGGCAAGGCAGACACAGTCAGGCAGGCAGGCGGACAGACGGCTGGCCGGCCGCCCGCCCTTGTACGATCCGTTTCTACTCGCGCGCGCGGCCGCCCTCGTACAGTCTGTTTCCATTCGCGTCGCGCGCGGCCGCCAACGTCGGAGGCGATCTTCACGTGCGTGCGCGTTCCCCGATCTCGATGCGCGAGACGCGCTCTCGCCCGGTCGAGTTGGAGCACGAGATGGACACGGTAGCGAGGAAGTGCCGGCGTCGTCGTCGTTGTCGAGTGGCGTCCCGCCGCCGCCGGCAACCTGAGCGACGCTACCCGCGTGAACAGCAACCCGGCGAAGGCACGGAGTGAACGGCCTCTCTCTCTCTCTCTCTCTCTCTCTCTCTCTCTCT
>NW_022639477.1:899124-910714 GCF_010583005.1 Odontomachus brunneus
TCTCTCTCTCTCTCTCTCTCTCTCTCTCTCTCTCTCTCTCTCTCTCTGTCTCTCTTCCACTCTCCCTCTTTCTCTATCTCGCTCCTCTGAAGCGCGCGTGTGAGCGACGAAGACGTCCTCATCAGCTAGCTGGCTGGCTGGAAATTGTTGGCTACCTTAGCTCTATTCGCCGCAGACAGCCACCTCCGCCGACATTCCGGATTTAAGGCGTGGAGTTGGAATCCCGTGCGCGTGAATTCCCTGGCGATGGGTCGCGTCGGCAGTGCGTGGGCGCGCGTGCGTGCGTGCGTGCGCCCCGTCGGACGGGCAACGAAAAGGATGCTTTTCGCACTGCGGGATAGTAGCATGCGTGCTGATCGAAAGGCCGTGTGAGAGCGAACAAGTGAACGAACGAGCGAACGAGCGAGCAAGCAACGCGATCCCACGCGGTCGCGCGCGTCGTGTTTTCTCTCTCTCTTTCTTTCTCTCACTTCTTTTCTCGTGTGTGAGGACACGTTCGCGAGCGCAAAGAGAGACGACATCGGTACGGTGGCGGATATTGCGAGGCGAGGGATGAGAAACCGTGGCGAAACAAGCGTGGGAAAAACTCATCGGAAAATTTGTGAGTGCGCAGACGATTCGTGCGCGCATCCTCTTTGGACGATATTTTCTCCCCTCTTCCCTTCTCTCTCTCTTTTTCTCTGTCATCCCTTTCTCTCTCTTTCTCTCTCTCTCTTTGTGTTTTGCTACATGAAAAAAACGGCAAAAATGGAGTGTACGCGATGACCTGGGCTGACTCGACGATGCACATGCCGGCATCGATTAGCGTTGATTAATTAAAGTTGGCAGGCTCAAATTCGATTTGCCTGTCTACGCTTTTCCGATGAAACAGATTTTTGATCTAAGCCGGGGAAAAAATACGTGAAAAAACATCGCCACTTTATGACGCATCTATAAAGTCGGTCGTGCGCGCGACTTAACAAAAAAAAAGAGATATGCTGCGCGTGCATTTTTCGCGCCGCGTCTCGATTAGAGATTCATTGTGACCATTATGCTTCCCAATGCTTGGCCGATCGAGATGGAGGAGACCGAGGAAGTATCTCGTGTATTCTGAAAGCAATTAATATACATCGACTGATTTCTGTATCGGCGAGAGTCAATCAACGCGGGAGGGCTAACTTCGGGATGATAGACCTGCCGGATTCGCATAGTTTGCGCGGAATAAAGCTGAGCCGGCAATCCCGGCGCGCTGCAGAAATCCCACGTCGTAAACGCACACCGGTACTTTCACGGGCTACGAACTTGTAGTCAAAACTGCCTGCCCGGCTTTCCAATCAAACAAAAGTTCGTGGCGTAAAACCGCGGGAATTGATACCGCGAATAACCCCGTTTGTATGAAAGCGCGGAAAAAAAATTAATCTGCGTCTTTCGCCGGTGAATTGTCAATTGCCGCGAGTTCTCGATAAAAGAAAAAGAAGAAAAGAGCCTATACTCATAGATCTCCATTGACTTTAATCGACGTTTTTTATTGCAGACCAGAACGTATCTATAAGTTAACTCTCGCGAAGCAGCACGATTTGCGCCAAGTTCCGCTAGAAAACGATTTATTTATTATGTGACCGCGTGTAAACAGTGCGACATTACCTGGAAAATAAGTTCGCTCAATCAATACGTATCATACGCGCTTTCCTCTAATTCAAGGTACGGCATTTATTCTTAGCGCGGCGGCTGCTTTTTACGTTTAGCGGCACGTATAGCGTTTTTTCTAAAGTAGGGTAAAGCATTGCAGTACTACGGTCGTCAATGAACCCACTATAGACGTTAACTGGCGCGCAGAGACTAGGCAAGAGTGAACGTACACTTTATTAGCGACGTATAAAAAAGGCGACGGGACTGTTAATCCCGGCTAAATCGGAATTACATCGCTTTTTATTCTCGTCAGCACGACAAATGTAATCAGTTACTGCGGAATAAATGCGTCACAATTTCAAGGTAGCCAGAGAGAGAGAGAGAGAGAGAGAGAGAGAGAGAGAGAGAGAGAGACAGAGAGAAGGGGGAGGGTAAAAGAAACAGCGGGGCGGGGAGGGGGTTGCGCAGGAGTAACAGCAGCGGGTGGAGAACGGAATTTAGTTATTTATTGCGAGGAACTTGGTTATCCGGTTCAAGAAACTTATCTCTTTCGCTAGAGGCTTGTTTGTAATAACGCAAACTATCGGGTTACAAATACGAACTTCGGCGTCAACTCTCTCTCTTTCTCTCTCTCTCTCGCTCCCTGCTTCTCTCAGAAACCGCGACGAAGAGAGATGCAAATTTTGCTAATCCTGTAACTCCGGAACGATCGAATGGACAAAGTAATAAAATAATTCCCGGAAACTTTCCTGATTACGCGAGAGAGATCCGTTCGTCGCGTCGTGTTTCCTCTCTCATAACGGCGTGCTCGCGCGTTTCTCCCGATAATAGGGTTACACGCGAGGTATTTTCCGCGGACGTCGCGCGCGGAACAAAGCAAAGCGTCCCGGCTGGAATTATTAAAACGCGCTAATGGACTCAACCATCTGTTTATCCCGCGACGCGATGAACTACGAGCACCACGGACGCCAGAGATCCTCCGCGCGCCACAAAACTTAAACGTAATATTACGACGCGCGCTGAGGGAGGGCGTGAAGGAGGAGAAGGAGAGAAAATCGAATCCCGCAAGTCTAATCCATCTTGCCCCCGCGTCGCTGCTGCCTGTGTCGTCTGTGAACGTTTGCTCGCGCGAACATTCGCGGGGACAAGCAGCTTCCTTCTTCCGTTCGTTTCTTCCTAAAGGTCGACGCGCCGGTAAAGCCGAGAAGAGAGTGAGACGCGGCGCGCGCGTGCCGCTCGCCGGGAAAAGACGCGGACGACCAGTCGTTTCCGGCGCGAGTGAATTATGGAACGGCGGACGCGTTTACCTTCAGCGTGTCACGTGTTTGTGCTTTCAGTGATACCGCGCGATCCGTCGTAACGATCCTCCGGATATATCCCGTGACACACGAGTAACACAAGAGGAGGAGGAGGAGGAGGAGGAATCGGGTTCGAAGGGTGCTCCGCGGAAGTCTCAGTGTGTGATCCCACCAGTGTCGTGTGCGGTAGGAAGAGCAGGAAAAAAAAGTGCAGTACCGTCGAAAGTCGTGGAGCTGAGGACCGGTTTTACAGTTCGTGAAGCAAGAACAGAAGAGGATTCTCAGTCTCTCTCTCTCTCTCTCTCTCTCTCTCTTTCTCCCTTTCTCCTTCTCTCTTTCTCTCTTCCTCTCTCTTATCCTTGTCAAGATCGATGATACCGGAGGATATTTAATTGGATACGTACGGGGCTGGCGAATGTGTGTTATCTCGCGAAATACCTGCAGGAATAAGGAATGAAATCGGGCACTGCATCGCCCGCGCGCCAGAATCAAGGAGTTCGACCGCTCGACGAGATTACGAACTGGTCCCGACGAGAGCCGATCATCGCTGATAATAACCACTAATGCTAATTACCTTCTGAATAATACTACTCATTTGTGGAGTAATTAAGATTTACCGTTTGTTCCAAGTTTGAGAGTTCTATATATCGTCCTCCGGAGAATATATATAAAAAAATATATATATGTATATATGTGCGTACATACGTGTATATGTATACGTGTACATACGTGTACGTCGCTGACGAGAGTCGTACGGAAAAGATACGAACGTACGAGCCGGCGAGAGGAGAGAGAAAAGGTGACGCTTAACGACCAAACGAATGTTGTCAATTACTACTTAATCGTCGTGTTGAAGTTTCGACGTTCAATTATTATCGATGTTAAAGTTGGTTCATCCGTATAGCGCCCCCGTTGAATCTACCTCTCTTTAAGTACCGACAACGAAAAGACTCGGAGAACGGCCTATATAAAAAAAAAAAAAGAAAAAAAGGAAGAAGGAGAAGAACTGTAATCTATGTGCTAAGAGTGTGCTGTGCTTGGGTCTCATCCCGAGACCTCGACAAATGATCGTACCTGGTTTGATAAGGTATTAAGGTCCCTACGCCGGGGGGAGCGTCGTTCTTCTCGTGCCGTAAAAGGAGGTAAGCGCACGACTTGCTTTTCAATTTGCCCGAGCAGTTTCCATGGTGGTAATTTTATATCCCGCGGCTGTGCCTTCAACCCTTTCATCCGCGGATCGCGAAGTGAGAGGTCCAAGTTGGCCGACTCAACCGCCCGTGTTCTATTCAACGCTATTCTGTCTCGAATTATCCGCAGTGCCGCAGCTGCGATATTTCATAACTGTGGAGGAAATGGGAACGTAGGGAGAGATGGAATCGCTTCGCGAACGGTGTGAAGGAGAAGTTGAGTGTGTGCGAGATTCACGGGATGAGATTCGTCCAATCTGCCGTCGTCGTCGTTGTCGTTGTCGCACAGAGAGGCTTAAGGCCTGATCTACAATAGATGTCGTAACTCATAAACCGTAAAAATTGACCAATCACAACCAATTATTCTGGTGATAACCAACTGTGATTTGCCGATCCTTACGGCTGCCTTAGGACCTATCGTAGACCGGATCTAAGGTTGAATCCACAATCTTGTTTAAGCCGTAAGCAAACTGACTAACTACAGTCGATTGTTCTCCTTACGTCTCAAGAATAATCGATTGTGATTGGTCAATTGCTTAGGACTCCCACACATAAATTTCCGTAAGACGTAAGACGTAAACTTAAGCTGAAGAACCAATTAGGATATTGCTTTATCTTTGCGTACTTTGGAAGATAGAAATAACGGTAATAGAACTAGAACAGACTGAGTAATTAGAATTTCAACCGGATTCCAGTTACTTCTGCATAACAGTCAGTTTTACCGTCAGTTCTATCTTCCAAAGTACGCAAAGATAAGGCAATATCCTGATTGATTCTTCAGCTTAAGTGTACGTCTCACGTCTACCGTTACGGAAATGTGTGCGGGAGCTCTTAGCTCGGCTGAAAGCGAGGTTGTGGACCCAGTCTGAAACCTCGTTGCGCGCGAGCGATCGCGGCCGATACCTCGGGAGAATTCAAACGTGACGCCCCGGAGTGGTGCGACACACGTCTCCTGATGCGCCGTGACTTTTATTCGGCCCGCGTGCATCCGATACACGAACCGATATGCGCGTCGAGTCCCGCTGTCGTGTACCCGGCACACTCCCTCCTCTCTCCCCTGTCTCTCTTTCCATCCCTTTCGCTGTCGCAAAAGCGGAGGACAGGACAAAACGGGCTGTGCCGATTATAACCGCGCGCGCGCGTACAATAGCTTTTCACAATGAGGCCCTACACCGTACATTTGTCGTTGTCATGCGCTCGCGCGCGGCTCGCCCCGGGCGCTGTAACGTTTACGAGCGAGAATAACATTTGCACAATGTGTCTATTGTTCTAAGAAAAATGCGGGAACACCGGCGCAATTTGCCGGGAAGCAGGTGCGAAGGGTAAATGCATCGCGCTATAATAGTCGGCCGCAGCCGCGGCGCGGCGATTCTTCACCGCTCGCGATCCCGCCCCGCGTGAATTAAACACTAATTAATTGTAAATTGGCCCATATCATCCCCAATGAGACACTGATTGGCTAGATGCTTATGCTAGAGTAATCCAACCCACAAATTTATGGTTTTCAAGTTTTTTTTTTTTTTTTTTTACCAATAGGTAGGACAAATCAATGTGTCTTCCTGTCTAAGACAGAGAAAATCCGAGTCTTAATTAAAAGACAGCCCTTATTTTCTAATAGCTGCACCATTTTTTACTAACTGCGTCTTTTTCATCCATCCTCTTAAGGGTTCAGCTTGTCAATAACAGCGTTTAACATGTTCCCCAAAGAGAAGAAAATGTACCGTACTTGACTTCTTGAGCGATTGCGAAGAACCTCAGTGCTATTCTATATACCCTTTAAATCATGTATCAAATCTGCATCGTCATGTTTCTCGGAACGTGCTTCGTGTGAGCTGAATCATTCTTGCATAACTGCGGCCAATTAGCAAACTCCGCTGCTTTACGTTCCAACCCATGCCGTGGTCGCGCGAGTCGGGGAAAATCTGAGCGGAAACGCGATATTCAAGTCTTCATTAATCCTAAACGTGAACGTCTCCCGCGGGACGCAGGAGGCCAATGCACGACACGCTGTTTTCTCTAGCTCGAGAGCAGAGATAATCAGCGTGCAGATCGACCACATCCGTCGAGTTAGATCGCTACATCAGGGTGACCGATATAGCCGCGAAATCACGGCGCTGTTTTCGCTCCTTCTCTCTCCTTTTCTCCCGCGTCGTTTCCCTTTGTCGCCGTGCACTTTCCGCATCGTTGATCTCAATTACGTATTGCTCGGCTCGCCCCACAGACCGGGATGGACCTCATCGCCCCGTTACACGATGATCCCCCGCGCGATCATTTCTTTTGAATGCCGGCGACAAGATGGGATGGAATAGCACTTAGTAAGACAGCCGGCTCTTCCGATCGACTTGATCCAATGCTCGTAAGGGCGACCTAATTCCGTGGCTGTGAAGCTAGCGTACAGCCGAAGATACGCGAGCCACGGAGGTGTGCAAATATGCGGAATGAATCATCGCCCACGCCGTGCGATGCGGAAGAGAAGCGGGCAGGAAATACACTGAGGGGAGAGGAAGAGTCTTCTGGCACTTGGAGCAATCTAGTTGCTCCCTTGTTTTTTTTTTTCCTTTTCGAGAGAATCATCGTTTTGGCTATTAATCAATACGATGTGAAATCGACAGGGATCGATCTTTTATTTTTCATCGAATTTTTCGGCAAGTTACGAGCGGAATGTGCGAAAGCGCGTGCCAAGCGGTGTTGGGTACTAATCAATAAAAATTTGATTGAAATAACCGGCAAAACGATAACCGAATCAATCATTCGTCATGCATCATTCGTCATGCATCATTCGTCATGTAATCACGAACAGTTCAAACAGTTGATCAAATTGATACTAATAATCTTTATTAAGAACCTCTTCGTGTACAATATTTCGGGAAAAATGTCAACGGGGGGAAGGGGGACGGACAAATATTAATCAACGATGACTTTTTCACGCATTAGTCAGGAGAAAATTATAGGAAAATCGTCACGATACGGAAAGCAAGATGGATTTGAAATTTCTGAAGAAGAAAATTACTAATCACATCAGAGCTTGACTAATAATTAGTTTCGTCGAAATTAATGAAATTAACTATTTGCGACTTTATATGTGACAGTCGATCAATTATGTCGATTGATTCGCCGATTATTTCAGTCGAAGAAAATTCCCATCGATCAAGTGTGCCCAACATCGGTGCCAAGACACTTGTTGGCGGCCGCGATTTCGTCGGCTCGCTGATGCGACGGAACGTCGTGTGCGTGTCTGAGAGCTCGTCGCGTCGACTTCGACGTACCCCGCTCTCACCCTTGGCGTTTTATGCAAATCCAACGGCAGGGGCGAACGCTTAATGTCGCGATATCGTGACGTGATGACGAGTAATATGCAGATGAGCGGCTCCGAATCGAAAGAAACGGTCGCTATTCCCGACGCTTTTGAAAAAAATATAACGTGTAGGGGTGCCAATTCTTCTCTCTCTCTTTCTTTTTCTCTCTTTCTCTCTCTCTCTCTTTCTTTTTCTGTCTCTTTCTCTTTTTCTCTCTCTCCATTTTTCTCGGATAATCGACTAGATAGTAATTAAAGCCGGGACAGTACTTTTCGACGCGTCGCGGCGGCCATCGTGCAATCGTTTCGCAGTCATTAGTGCGTAACAAACAGGCTGGCGAACAAAACGACGCAATTGCAGCCGAGCGGCTAATTACGCGGTTTGAAATTGGCGTTCTGCCGCGCTACGAATCCGAACGATTCTGCTGCTTGAGCTGCGTCCTTTTTCTCGTCGAAACTGTGCTGTGCGTGCGCATCGGCACGGCGAAGGAGAAGAGAGAGCAAAAGTGCGATCCAGTTAGAATACAATAGAACAGAACATTGATTTATTATGTTCTAGGATCCACCCCGATATGTCGACTCTATTTGCGATCTATTCTATTCTATTTAACGCTTTGATATTCTGATGCTCATCAGTAACTGAAATTATACCCAGCGTTGTCTAGAGTTATCGAGGGAATGAAATCAGGGCAAGAGGTTGGGATGTTCAAGTTTTTATGGTAGCCTACATTTCCTAGATCCTCGAGAGTGACTATGCGCATTTTGGTGCAAATCGGTCAAAAGGGTTTAGAAATTTATCAACCTCGTTTGATTCTACCTATCAGCTTTTTGCCTCTTTATAACCTACACTCAGAGAAAGAATATCTAAAAAATAAGAAATATTTATTCGACGGATGCTAATAACATATTGATTTACACTTATTTTTATATTAAGAAAAATTTCTTTCAAATGAGAAAATATATATTTTGCTAAAACCACCGTCGCGCGCGCTTCATGAAAGCGATTTCTATTTGAAGAAAAGGATTTAAAGAGTGCTGGCAAATTTAGCTCTACATTTTACGACATTTGAAATTTTTAATTATTTTTTTGGTGAAATTGTAGCTTTTTATGAGTAGATTGAAGATATATAGATATTAAGGTACGCCTCACTGTTTGGAAAAAATTGGTCCAAAAAGATACATATTCTGCTGAAATAAATGACATCGTTAACATCCATACAGGAAATGTATAAGTAATGTTGCAAGAAATGGAAGAGAGCTGAAAGTCTTTATTAACAAAATAATACGGATTATAAAACGAATATTTATTAACGCGAGGCATAACTTTGATACTTATATATTTTTAAACTACCTATTACAATTTTATAAAAAAATAATTTAATATTTTGAATTCCACAAAATGGGACCGAAAGCTTATAAGAGCTCTGGTCGCGCTCTTTAGTAAGTAGGTTATTGGTATCTATCGAATAAGTATTTTTCATTTTTCAGATAATTTTTCTTTCAGTATAGCATTTCAAATGGCATTTTGCGTCTTCTCTGCCACTTAGTGGCGCTCACACTTAGTGGGACTTCAGTTTCCATGTGTGTTAAGCACACTTACACTGTCCTTTAGAACAGACAGATCTTGGGAGGTTCTTGAAGGTAGGACTAAAATTTCGCATCGGGATAATATTCTGTCAGAGCGACATGCAGGTACAACTAATATTAGCACAGACAGTCGTCTCTCACAGCACAACAAAAACGGCGAGAGGCAGGGGGCGAAAACAAAAGAGACAACACGGCGACACTCGTGAATCGACGACGCGTCCGTGGCGTTTATCGACCAAGACACGACAAAGTGTGAGGGAAACCGTAGGCATCGGTTGCCGGTGCGAAAATTGAGTTGCGAACTCGGAACGACGTTAACACCGCCGCTCGTAGCGCTCTGTGCGTCGCCGGGCGTTTTCACGAGGCTCCCGGTAAACGGTCAGTCACGACGTTACGTTCAGCCGTTGGTCCGGTGAATCACGTCGAACAATCTACCGTTCTTCGAGTGTTTGCCCGCCGGGAACGAGGAGAATATTCGCGGAATATTCGAAATCGAATTTGCGCCTCGGCTATCGACAGTCGCTCTTCCCTCTGACCTCGTGCTTTAAATATTTGCAATCGATGCGAAGGGTTCACGAGTCGTTGACTTTTCTCCTACCCCTACGCCGCTCCTTTCTGACCCTCCTGTTCTCTTACGTCCGTCGATACGTCTTCCCATCTCGCTCTCTTTTCTCTCTCTTGCTCTCTTCTTTTCCCTCTCTCTCTCTCTCTTTCTTTCTCTCTCTCTCTCTCTCTCTCTCTGTTTGTCTTTCTCTCTCGATTGACTCTTTTCTTCTTCGCGTTTCTTCAGCGGCCCACCATTTGCACCCCGTCGCTGTCTTCCGTTCTCCCTCTTATCGGTCTCCTCGTAGCCGGCGAACTCCCTCTCTCTGTCTCTTGTGTTCGACTCTTCTCGGCGCCTTCCCCGATCACTGGCCTGCTTTATCTGCTCCTCGTGCAGCCTCCACCCCGTCCCCTCGCCGATCGCTAGTCTCGAGTCTACTCCAGAGTTCGGAAAAGCCGTCTCTCCCGTAACGTCAAGGCCGAGTTACTTCGGGCGAGATGTGTGCAACGATATCGCCGTTCTCTCACCGGAAGCGCAGGGAGACTGCAAACTTTTCCAGTAACAGATATAAAGATACATATAGGATGTTTCACAAAAATTTTAATACGTGGAGGTAGCCTTTCCTTTCTGTAAATATTATCATTTTTTCTGGAACAAAGATTCTCCATATAAATAACTTAATTTTACCATAAGTTACTGTAAATAACCTTTTCTATATAAGTATTAACATTTCTTTAGAGCATATTCTCCATGCAAATGTTAATAACACTTTGAAGTATTCTGTATATACATATCCGAATATATATATATAATTAACTGAAATTTTACCCAGCGTTGTCTAGAGTTATCGAATGAAATTAGGACAAGAGGTTGGGATGTTCAAGTTTTTATGGTAGCCTACATTTCCTAGATCCTCGAGAGTGACTATGCGCATTTTGGTGCAAATCAGTCAAAAGGATTTAGAAATTTATAGGGAACAGACACAAAGACAGATATTCTATTTTATACATACAGATTTGAGGGCGACGCGAAATCTCTCGAGTGGCGTCGTCGATTAACGGCTACAAACCGACCGGTTATTTCCACGGGAGCTCGCACAACCCGTTTGCCCCTCGTTCTCTCGCACTCGCGAGAGAGTAATTCGAGGGCGGTGAGTCGGGCGAAATTCAATTCGCCGAGATACGACAACGCGCGGGTCCCGGCTTGTTTTATCGGGAGGAGTTTGTTCGCGGATGATGGGCGCTTTAATCGGCGACGAGGCACTCTACGTCATAATAATTACAGAATGTCGCGCGGCACAGCGGTATAAGCGACATATAAGTGTCGCGAAATGGCGTCTTCTCTCTCGCATGCAAAAGCGATTTCCGCTGACAACGCCTCGGAACTTACAAGAACGGGCCACGCGCGTACGTCCGCCATGGACTCAATTTGTCGTCGGGAACAGCGTTTCGTGGAGACGCAAGGTAATAACTCATCTCGAAAAAGCCTTTTTCTGTTTCTTCGAACTTCTCCACTTGGCCGTTTATACTCGCGCGTCTCCACTTCCGTTGTTCGCTCTCTCTCTCTCTCTCTCTCTCTCTCTCTCTCTCTCTCTCTCTCTTTCTCTCTTTCTGCTGCCTCTACGGTCCTCGCCGAGCGCGAATAAGCTCGCCGCGTATTCCGTAATTGCTCCTGCCGGAACACTTTCGTCGTAGAATAATCCGGCTTGGCCATCCCCCTTTATTTCGCACCGTGGCGTCCATGAGCTCAAAGAGCTCGTCCTACTTGGGGGACACGGCTGATCTCACGGGCGCGCTGCGTCGTCCGAATTTCGGCCGTTGTCTAACTCTGCGAAAGCGGAAGCTGTCAGCCGAACGGCCAGACGAACGTCATCGGTGTACGATTAAGCGGCGGTCCGGGAAATCGATTAGTTAAGGAGAGCGTTACGTCACACATCGCACGTTTCCTTGTCCGCGTGATACTCGCACGATTTTGCGTGCATTCGCGAGCGCGCAGCGCGCTTCGCAGTAGGGGTGGCCGGGTCCAAAGGTCAGCTGTCGCGAAGCTTATATCTCTCGCAATAAATGTGTAG
>NW_022639477.1:910724-945867 GCF_010583005.1 Odontomachus brunneus
TTTAAACAATTACAGTCGTCGGTTTCCCGCGACTGTCGTTTTCTTTCATCACCGGTGGAACTGCAAGTATGTCTCAACGGGACGCGAACGACGTCGTCTTTCTGCGGAATATCCACCTTCGTTTCAGCCGTTTCGAGTTTGACGTTATTTTTGCGACTTCACGAGCAGGATCGCCGGATTGTCGGCAGCCCGACAGTGCCGTGGCCTATTTTTCCGCCCTTTCCTCTTCTATCGTTCTCTCTCTCTCTCTCTCTCTCTCTCTCTCTTTCTCTCTTTCTGCTGCCTCTACGGTCCTCGCCGAGCGCGAATAAGCTCGCCGCGTATTCCGTAATTGCTCCTGCCGGAACACTTTCGTCGTAGAATAATCCGGCTTGGCCATCCCCCTTTATTTCGCACCGTGGCGTCCATGAGCTCAAAGAGCTCGTCCTACTTGGGGGACACGGCTGATCTCACGGGCGCGCTGCGTCGTCCGAATTTCGGCCGTTGTCTAACTCTGCGAAAGCGGAAGCTGTCAGCCGAACGGCCAGACGAACGTCATCGGTGTACGATTAAGCGGCGGTCCGGGAAATCGATTAGTTAAGGAGAGCGTTACGTCACACATCGCACGTTTCCTTGTCCGCGTGATACTCGCACGATTTTGCGTGCATTCGCGAGCGCGCAGCGCGCTTCGCAGTAGGGGTGGCCGGGTCCAAAGGTCAGCTGTCGCGAAGCTTATATCTCTCGCAATAAATGTGTAGAGAAGTGTATTCTTCTCTATAGTATAAGTTGCTTGTATCATATTGACTGAACGATACGATTTATAACAGAAACATTGCATGTGATGTTTACAAACACTTTTTCAAAATTGGACGCGGTGAGTAAATGTCTCTCTGTTTTTATTGATCCGCGTTGGTTTTCAAATTTCTGATTGCAATACCTCTTCAGTTGTAAAAAGTGTTATGAGCCAATTTTTCTTGTACATTTAGTTAACAGTCGCTGTTAACGTAATCTATAATCTCTCCAAATTCTCCAAATGACTGTTCGAGTTAAGTTGACTCAAATTAAGTGAGATTAGTTGTCACGTGTTACTAGTCCGTCATATGGTTATGACGTGATTCATGCAAGAGCCTGGAAGCATACGCAGTGTTGTATTATATTATATATGTCACAACAGTCAGTCCTACAGCTCAAAGTTACGAAATTAATGAGAATTATCTCTGTTTTCAATTCTGTGATTATTTATTGTACCTGGTTATAAGATATTACTAAAAAACACTTAATAGAACCCTTAAAACCTTAAAACAAGAATAATACATGTCTTGTTTTCTTCACATGGAAAGCATGTGACAACCAATCCTGGATCTGGGATTGATAGTCACATTTGCACGACTTTGCTTACAACTTAACCTTTTCGTGTATAAAAATATATATAAGGATATTTTTCTTTTTTTTCATCTAAAGGTACCCGTATGAAAATTTGCACAATATTAAGGAAATATTGTATATATCTTGGTTTTAAGGTAGTATGTAAGAGATGTGACAGCTAGACCCGGTCTCCCTTAATGTTTTGCGAATCCGACATCCTATGCCGACTATGTCGAGCCATTAAGGACTCGGATCGCCCTCAAAAGCGGACGTCTCGCTTAATCCGCGTAACGATGCTAATTGTGAGCGTCATCGTCTTAATTTCCACGCCAGTTCCGGAGAGAGAATGCTGCGCCACTTCTTTCCCTTGCCCTCTCTGCCATATCCGCTTTGCTCATCGCGTGCAATCCGTATTTTATCTCTCGGTTTACTATCCACAAATCCCGACGCGAACGGTTACGAACGGATAACCGTTGCCGACCGCTTTATTTTTTTCCGCGAAAATATTTCGCGGCCCTCTGATACCAATAGAGAAGAGGAACGAGGGGAGCAGGAAAAGTCGCAGCACAGCGTATTCCAAAAATTCGATATCACCCTCCCTCTCCCACTTCCCTTTTTTTCGCTGCTCGTTATTTACCTTTCGCTTTTTCACCCGCGCCTCTAAACGTCGTGCTTCGTGTAACTACGTTGATTGTGCCGAGTTTGCAGATCGCCTCGGCAGAGAGAAGAGAAGAGGGATGATGCGTGTTGGCGATCGCGTATCACAGTTGGCGATTGCTCATTCGTTATCGCGGTTTCAGCGCTATCGCCGGCGAACGATAGCGAACGAATATTGCCGGCGGTATTATTATGTCTCCGAATGAGAATTTCACGGCCGTCGCGCTGTGTAGGTCGCGATACGCGACCACTCTAGAGTTCCCCAAGCCAGAGTTAAGACATCGTCCGCCTTTTACAGGAAGGAATGAGTGAGCGAGCGAGAGAAGCTATAGCGTGCTTCGTCATTTCAGTTTCAGGGAGAATTCACACCTTGGCAGAAAAGCAGAAAACAGAAAGGCAGAAGCAGATCAGAACTCGCGCTGGTAGAAAAGCAGAAACTAGTTGACTAGTTGATCAGCACGAGTTCTGATTAGCTTCTGCTTTTTTGCTTTCTGTTCTCCTGCCAAGATATGAATGCATCCTTAGATACATTGAATTGGCAGAAAAGCAAAAAATAGAAAGGCAGAAGCCAATTAGAACCCATATTTGGTTGTCAGGTGGTAATTAATAGTGCTTCTCTACCAGCGCGAGTTCTGATCAACTTTTGCCTTTCTGTTGTCTACTCTTTTGCCGAAGTATTAATTCTCCCTTAGAGCTTCTGTCTCACTCCTACTAGAGTTTCTCTCTCACCTCCACTTACTGTCATCCTTAAGAATGGCGGACAGGATGGAAATCGATCAGGTGTCATCACGTTTTGTGACTTTAACTAGAAGAACTCTACGCCAATCGACGCGACCAAATGTTCGACTTTCTCGCAGCGATTTCGCCACAGATTCCGCTACTTGTGCCTCACCGTGTCGTGTTGTGGCGTATCGCCTCGTCCACGTGAAGTCATGTCCCGCGTTCAAAGTACATTGTAGGTACATCCGCTCCGTCCTTCACGCTCTGCTAGCGCCCTTGAAGTCATGAATTTTGGACGTTCATGCGGTCGTATTTCGTACCGTAACTCCTCATACAGTATAACGACACACACAAACTGTCTTTCGTATTTTCCGACGTTCATTTGCAGCCCTTTGAATCACGGACGGACGGCGGACGGGCTCGCCGGGATAAAGTCCACGGTTTACTGAGCTGCCTCTCCCGCGAGCGAACCCTCGATAAATCCTGTGATAACAATGCGGTCGGGTTTGATGGATTAATAATGACACACGGCAGCCGGCGAGTCGGCACGACACGCCGCAGGAGCGCACGACAGACATGCACAAAAGATGTTGCGCATCGACAAAATTTCGATATACATATCGTGGCGGAATATAAACGCATCATCAGTTGGACTGTCGATGGTCGCAGGTAGCAGAAACGCGTCGACGTTTGAAAAGTTTGCATTGATTTTACATTCGGCCACTCGCCGCGGCATTCCGCCCATTGTACGCCGATCGAATTTATCGCGCGCCTCAAAATTCAATGCGCACGAAATTCGTGAAATTGGCTGGAATTTACGACGTGCGACGGTAGACTCGCAAATGAAACACCTGTGTGATGATTATTCGCGAAATAATATCTGTTCTTTTTTTGTCACTGCTCTTAAAAAAATATAATAATCTCATCCTTAGGAATCTTCTGAGTGTTAGGTAGCAAGGGAATTTATTCTTATATGTAGTCCCTCAAGAGGAATCTCCTAAAAGCAAGGGAAAAATATTCTGAGCACCATATTCTTACAGTTAGGAATTAAAATATCCTTTTATTAAATATTATTTAAATATTCTTTTATTTAAATATTTTTTTACTTCTTAGATATTTTTCTTTCAGTATACAATATAAGTTTTGTTCTTAATAGAAATTTCTTCTGGTAAGAGGGCTTCTGTTTCAAGTAAACATGTTCTCTTTGATTCAAAAGGAAGGAAAGTTAGCATAATGTCCAACTTTTCGCTTTATAGTTCATTTTATTATTTCAGTCATTAGTAGAGGAATTTTCTCAGTAAAAGTTCTTGCTTAGAACATGGCATTACGGAAAATAGCAGCTTGCAACTGGAGTTCTTTTTTTGGATGTATCGATCGATACATTACCGCCTCGACCGATTCATTCTTCAAGTCGCGAGTGGAAAGAAAAAGGGAGGGTGCTTTACATAGGGAGAGTTTTTACATTGACCACAAAAACATTGGTGCGACTTCGATTTTCAACGTTATATATTCGCAAATAAAAAATATATCCTGTCGCGATGCGCAGGGATATAGAGGTCGTTTCCGGATGATATGCTCGCTCTATATCTATCAGAATAGAGAGGTGACTCACGGAAATAATACCAGCATCGGCTGCAGTCCACGTGCAAGTCCGCCGCGCGAAATCTGATTCTTGTATTTCCTTGGATTATTACATTTTGACTTGACATGACTGCGCCGGCACGATCTGTTACCCGATTCGTCTTACGGAACTCGCTAGCCGAGACAAATACGATTGAGAGACGTCACGTGTTTCTGGGACACGCAGCGTCTGCCGCGTCTACGTTGTGTTTCGCCTCCGGGACAATGGTGCAATGGGAATAAATCGAGAGATCAAAGGATTTTAGTCGCAAGTACGCCGTGTTCGAAGGCCTCCTTCATATCCTTTGCTCTCAATCTCGCTTTATTCTATTTTGCCCGACGCTCATTCTTCTTCTGCAACATTGCATTTCGCGAGAGAGCACGCGTTACCGTTATTAACGAAACGAACGATTGTTTCATGTCGTAAGAACAATTGGGGTCGGTGTAATAAAATCATTTACGAGCTCGAGACCTCAAGAAAGAGAAAGAGAAAGTCAGAAAGCATGCGCGACTCGAGTGGTAATTTTAGTTTCTCATTAACTCTACAAATTCCGTCGAACTTGGAGATATTGTACAAACTATTTTCTCATATAGATGTTGCGAACGGTTATTTAATGCCATTTAATGTTATTTTCTACATGTTAAATTATGCCCTCCAGAAAAAGGAACTTATTTCAGTATCAGAATATTTTTCTTCCACATACCTCACAGAAGAAAAGATTTGGTTGAATTAACCAAATATCTGGTCGAATATGAACGATCCAGAAATTCCGATTGAAGTAACCCGAATTCTGTTTAAGTCAACCAAAAATCTTGTTAACTTAAACAGAATTCGGGTTACTTCAATCGGAATTTCTGGATCGTTCAAATTCGACCAGATATTTGGTTAATTCAACCAAACCTTTTTTTCTGTGCTTTATTTCACTTTCTTACCCCATCCGGCGACCAAATCTTTTCCCTTCATTTTTCTTGTATCCTCTTCTTTCTTCATCCTTGTATACTCCTTTTGTTACTACCTATTACCCATTATTTTCCTCTATCGATAATTTCCTCTGTGTTATCGTACTAATTTAAGCTTGCTGCATTACTTATACTACTGTAATTATCTGTTCCTTATGACCCTATAACCTCTATTACCTATGCACCATTTTCCGCTATGAATTCTGCTTTCCTATCTAACGCCTTGCTTTCACGTACACGCTATCTATAGGCACTCGTTCCTACATAATTTCTCCTATCTGACTCTCCATGCTTGACTCAATACACTAAAATCATTCCAAATTCACACACCAATTCACGTTAATCAAGCATCCACACACTTACATGCCGTCTAACCAAGTTCTCAGAAAGGATTTTAGTATTATTTAATATTCGATTATTTTCGTATATTCCGCCTGCATTTAATCTTTATCTGAATTTCCATAAGTTATGTATTAACTGTGTAATTTATTTAGCTGCGAGCAGAATATGCACGTTAAGCAAATATTAAATAATTTAATAAAAATTGGGAAAATATAATTAATGAGGGGAAATATAATTAATGATCACGTTAGATATAATATATTTTATTTCTTTATAATCTCTTTATTCCTCTTTTCATTGCTGTTGGCAATGTATGTTTGGCACATAATTGAATAATATATTTATTAAATATTGGAAATGTGTGTTTATTATATAATTAAATAATATGTTAATTAAATATATATATATCTATGAAAATATGATTTATATATATATATATATCGTCTCTGTCTCTTGGCGTCTTGCGTTCTAATGCATCTTTCCGATGCATTATTCTACTGCTGACTGCACCGTTATGGCAACCTGGATGTTTGCTTGTTACGGTGACGCTACAGTACAGGTACGATTTGACAGGAAAAAAACACGTATTTAATACGATGATGTCGTCAAGAATGCAATTTTAAATATTTTAAGAGCCGACGAAATATTTGGCCTGAAAATTCCATGTGACGCTCGGTTACGGGAAAATACATGAACGAGAGTACCAAAACAATTGGCAAAAAGAGTAAACTTAACCCCAGCTATCAAATGTCAACCGAAATCCTTTGTCAATGAGTGCCGCGCGCGATCACAACAGTCAAAACATTCCAGACTTTCAAGGGGCAGGGAAAGGGGGCAGTCAAACATAGATTTATATCTGGCGAGCTTCTCCGAGTGCCATTTAGTTCCGAGCCGACGAGCGACACGCGTACCGCGCGTATCAAGAGGTTATTTATCATTTCTCTCTCGGATGATTGAAATATTCCGTCGGCTTTTAAAATACTTGATCAAACTCTCGACGGCTTCGCGTTATTTAACATGTGTACCTTTGATCAAGTCGTAACTACGCGAGTGTCAGTGTCAGTGCCACTACGGAGTAGCCAGGATGCGGGAAGCCAAAATGGAGGATGCAAGACACCACGAGACGCGAACGATACATCATACTTTTCAAGGTGTGTTGAATAATTTGCTATATGGGACGTTTCTGTTTATAACGAACGTTTGGCAAATTTACCGTGCGAGAATAAATACCCGAGTCGAAATTTAGGCCAGCATTTATAGTTTATTATCGTTGGACAAGTAATTATAGCCTTTCATGAGTCTCTCTTGTTTTTCGCGAAATTATGTATTTGTATATTTATTATATTATTTCACACAAGAATCATTTATTGAAGTAGCCGAATAACGGTCTGTGGATGCGTATCTGTAATTAATTGGATACTTAATCAAACATTAATTTTCAATTGAGACATTCTAAACAATCTATAATTATAAATGTCGACCAATAGAATTTAATGCAAAGCTCGCAAGTGCTAATTTTCGCGTCCAATAATACTCTTTGAGCCGCGAGTCTGATTTTGTTTATATTTACCAACACTTTTCTTCACTTCTGTTCAGCTTTGTTATTGTGCGGGATCGAAATTTAAATTTCTATTGTGAATGGAGTATTATTGTTATTTTTACAATTGTTATTTTTACTTTATAGCTTCCCGGCCAGCTCTTTTTAGAACTTCTCAAGTCTCATCAAGATTTCCAATGCCAAAAGGGGAAGAAAAAAGAGATTATAAGAATAAAAATTTCTTTTATTTATTGACATCTTTAACCCTTGTTATATTATTTGATATTTGCTTATCTCACACATACACACTCTTCTGCTAAATTAATTAATATATTGCTGACCGAAATTAAGAATAAAGACTAGATGCAGGTAGAACATTGCATTGAGAGAAAAATATAGGTGCCTTTGGCGTCAACTATACGCTTTTGTGATTTTAACCATAAAAATAATTAGAAGAAACATTATTTTAGTAGGTGTTATTAGAAAGATGGTTCTTCTAATTATTTTTCTAGTTAAAATCACAAAAAGCTATAGTTGACGCCGGAAACAGCTATATTTTTCTCTCAGTGTGGGATGATCGAACATTAAGTAATTCTGAAATGTGAGTCTTTCTTTAAAGGCCGATCTACATTGGTCGTATCGTAACGTCGTGACGGGTCGTCGTAGAAGTTTGGTCAAACCCAAACTTCAACGATTCTACGACACTACAATTGCTACGATCAACTAATCAGCGATGAGCTAGAGTCGTATTACTTAAAAATATATATAGTACAAAAAGTAATCATACTCATCATTAAAAGTATATACTTTTAATGATGAGTATGATTACTTTTTGTACTATATATATTTTTAAGTAATACGACTCTAGCTCATCGCTGATTAGTTGATCGTAGCAATTGTAGTGTCGTAGAATCGTTGAAGTTTGGGTTTGACCAAACTTCTACGACGACCCGTCACGACGTTACGATACGACCAATGTAGATCGGCCTTAAGACTCAGCACAGAGGAAAGGCAGTGAGTAACCGCTTGTAGCATCAAGCTATTACAACAATCTGCGCAATGTTATGTCTCAGGAATCTTCATTGGTTCTGCAAGTTCGGCGGAACTTGCAGGGTTAATAAAGGACCAAAATTTCGACTCGGGGTCGCGCTTACCGGAGATGGTCACCCCAGGAGGGACAAAAGTGCATTCTCCTATCTGGAGCGCACGAGATAGCGGCCCTATCGGGCGTACGATTCTATCGGCGCGAGCTGCACTTTTCAATTACCTTTAACGTTGTTAGGCATCGATCCGAGAGGCGCCGCGCCAAGAGATAGCCGGCGTGCCGCGAAAATGGACGTACGATGATAACGGTGATTACTCGCGATGAAAGGTCAGGAGCTTGGAAAGAAACGGTATTATACTCGCTCGTGGGAGACGCGCACAGTTATCGATCACTCGAGGAGTGTAATTGGACAAAATTAGAAATCATTGATCATTCGTTCCCCGTTATATAGCACATGTGTGTCTATGAAGCGTCTCCTGTATGTGGGCTTTATTTAAGATCGCGATTGTCGACGAGGAGAATACGGATGTGCGTGCGAATTTAGCCGGCGCTGCCTGCCTCCGCCCTTTTTGCCTCCGGCAATCCAATTTTGATGAGGAGGGGCAACGATGGAAACGGGCATACATGGACAGTAGGTTTTAAAGGATAGCAACCTTTGACTTTGAGAGACTGACAGCTGTACCATTTGGTACAGTAACATTGTTTCTTTCTGTAGTCGCAATGCGCTCGGGATCGCGCCAGAAATGTCGCTCCCGAACGGCATCTCTGAGCGTTATTTAGGAGAGGAGAGTGTCAGGTGGAGCGTGGAGCGTCAGGTAGCTCAATAGTTTAGAGCAGTCGCCCGGCAAACAAAAGACCCGCGTTCGAGTCCCGGTCTAGCAAAACCGCGCTCTCGATATTTTTCTCTCTCTGGAACGAAAAGATACGCAAATCTCGAACGCATGGCGGCGTCCCGCCACCACCTAGTACGCCCTCCTCTTTCCTATGGCTGATGAAATTCTAATTTTGATGACGTTTTGCGTTCACGTGTCCCCAACGCGGTGCGTTACAATCTATCGTCGCGGACGATAGATTTTTCCGTTTTAATAACCGACAAAAATTGCCGTCGCGAACGATCCCGCGCAAGAAAAGAAGACGAGACAATCGACGAGGGTCGCCGCGAGGCTAACTCGCGAAGTTGACGCTGATATCGGGGGATGATTAATCTACCCCGCAGCTAGGAAAACTGGAAACGAGGACGCGAGAGAGACAGAGACGGGAAGGGGGAGAGAGAGGCACGAACGAAGGATGTCCCATTATCTGCGACGAAGAAGCTCGCGCAAATTTCAGCGCTCACCCGCGCCGAAGAAGTGGAGAGATGGCGGTGAGTCGCGAGGACGTATTAGCGGAATTGCGGGTCGAGCTTTTCGCGCGCCGCGCCCGCGCTTTTATCTTCGTTTTCCAAGTCGCGATAACATCGTGTGTCGTAACGCTTCGCGTGCCGCCGTCCAATAAGCCGACACGGTTTCGATACGCGACTCGAGTTGGCGAAAAGAAATCGCGGCCGTGCGATATCGCCGTTAAATGGTGCGTGCGGAGGACGGAGGAGTGCAAAATTGAGCGAAAAAAATTAAAACAAAAAAAAAAAACATGTTCCTGCGCTCCCATCGATGTTGCTACATGCTACGTTTTTGTTTTCACCTCGCGAATGTCCGACGCGGCTTGCGTCCGTAGCGATGTATTCTCATACCGTATGCGCGCGAGATCGTATGTGGTGTTTTATTATTTTGGTTGGCGCGTTTCGCTATTTTCGGCATCACGAGCTCTCGCCCAACGCGTTGAAACGAGAAGTAGCAGTCCTCCATTCGTTCCCGTTGTCGATTTTCTCTTCCCCTCCCTCTTCTCTCTCTCTCTCTCTCTCTCTCTCTCTCTCTCTCTCTCTCTCTTTTATTATTTCTATTTGTTCTCGCGATTTAATTCGCGATTCACACACGGCCCCGATTCCGCATCTGTAATTCCGTAATCCTATGTGCGGAGATTTTATCCTCTCCAAAGTGCTGTGCCTTGACACCAATATTTTCCCGAGGAAAACCATTTACGACTAGAAATTTTTCTCTTGATTCTGATCAGATTGATCCCAATCAGTTATCTGGTTTGTACAAGGTAATGTTATCGGCTCCTAATCCTTAATAAAATCCTAATTGTTAATAACTTTTATTATTAACTCTCCGAGTGACAATATATTTTCGCTATTTTCGAAATGGCAACCAGGATCATTACTCATACAGCACAAATGTCCAAAAAACATCCCAAAGACTTATGAAAGACATCCTATTGCCTTTTATTTTACGTCTCTAGGATGTCTCGTAGATGTCTCTAGAATGTCTGTAAGACATTCGTGTATATAGTGTTTTCTTTGATTTTCCTCCTCTTGGAATATTTAAAAAAGTCCTAAAAAATGGTTGAAACATCCTTTACGCTTTTAATCGAAGATCACATAGCTTTCTTGTGAAAAATAAGTTGTGTTTTATTTTTGACAATTTTTAAACAAAAATGCTCCGAGAAGCGAGCACTTTTTAGAACGACTCAGATACTGATTGGCACTCAGTGGATTAATACACTGAGAACAAAAATATTTAAAAATTTATTTGGGGGATATTATTTTTGTGAGATAGAGTTTTACTTCTATGAAATGAAGCTTTATTTCTGTGACTAAATTTAACATTCCACAGATAAATTTCCAAGTATTTTTTTCTCAGCATGAAGTCCTGATCGCCACGCTGCGATACATGACTCATCAGGACCCGATAACATCAGCTTATATCCCAACCAGGAAACCGATTGGTATCAACCTGATAAGGGATACATTTCTAGTCGGGCGGTGTTTCTGCAAACGCTCCGCTCATCCTCGTGCGACGGAGAATATCAGTCTCCCCTGACCTAACATAATTCCGGAGATGCAGCCCGTGATAATAAGATAACAAGATACGTTTCTATACACAACACCCCATGTTATTCACCCTCATTTCCTTGAACGTACGTGACGATACCCGAATCGCGCGAACGAGAGAAAGACAAGAGGAAAGAGAAAGAAAGAGGGAGAGAAAGAGAGAGCGACGTGCGACTCGGCGAAATTCGCCCCGCCAGCCGGTTGACCGCGTGCAATCCGCCTCGTGTTTCCTGGGCCGATCTCTCTCCCCGATAATTTATCGCGATCGTCGGCGTCGGTGACCGTCTCGCGAGGAAAATTTCCAATGCAGACACGCTCAGGGAGTAACTTACGGATGCATCGCAGCGCGAGGGGTGTGATCGATCGGTGGTGCGATGCTCTTCGCGCGTTTCACCGTCACGTCGGTCGCTCGGTCTCTCTCTCTCACGCAGTTCCTTCGGCCGGTTGCAGACAATGCACCTGCCACGTATTCGGCCGAGCTGAGCCACGTAGGCAAACGCGAGTGACTCGTGTGCAACGCATTGTCGCGCACAATGAGGACATTGTCGCCGGCGGCGGCGGCGACGGCCTTAGTTGATGACCGCGGCTGGTGACGCGCGGTTACGCGGCAACGACACGTGTCGCCGTCATTGCACTAGATGCAGCGCGGTCGCCGGACGAACGCACCAATTGTTGAATTAACACACTGTATGCCGCGACATCATCAAGTTAATAACTGATGGGACATTATTATAAAATTATAATGTGTTATAATACATATTAACATAATGTACAATATAATATAATCATGTCATACATCATACATGAAGTATGACATCATGTTTTTTTGAGGGTATCAAATTTCAAGGATGTGAAATCGTAATATGGAAAGTACTATTAATCTCCAATAATTGCTTCTATGATCCGTAAGGAAGCACGTGGCACGAAATACAAAATCTACAACGCGAATTACATTTCTTTGCCGTATTTCTATGCGGAGAGAATATTAGTATGTTTCTATTTCATATAAGTTCTTTTCAATTTTCAGTATTTCTTTTCAGTTCTTTCTATGAGTGCGGGAATAAATTGTCAGTAAGGTTGTCTATCTTGTCAAGCAACGTGATAAATTCTGCCTGAGACATAATCAATTTCTTAATAGCACATTTCAGTTCCTAAAATATGAGTAGCACGTGCGAAATGAAAGGATAATCAATTACTGCAGAATGTCAGTTTATTCCTCGGTTATAAGATTCTAATCTTCGCTATAAAATTTTCCTTCTTTTTCTCTGTGGTAACTCGATTATCGAGCTTTTGTGCATGTTCAGTGGAAGCACTCCCATTTTATTACTTTGTCTTATATCCCAGTGATGTTTTCAGTAGAAGTAACATTTTATTGCAAAATCTGTGGTACGGGAACTCGAACCAAATCCAACTTTTTGCGTTTGTGGCGACGGAATTAACGGCTGCCATGTGCCTTGCGTGCAATGAAATTGTCTGTGTTTATGAATTGCAGTAATTAGAACATTCGCTGCTATTAACTAATCCTTTCAGTGAGATTTTGCTGATTGTGCTGTACTTACGACTGAACCATTAATTATAGGTGTAGCATTTTAGTGAAGAACATACAGATTGTATTTTAGAGAGCGTTAAGAGATTTATTCACTTTCAATGAAAATGCTTAAAATTATACAAAGATTTAATATTTCTTTCTATTTTTTCTATAAAAAGTAATACTATCCGAATACAAATTGTATCCAAATACAAAATTTATAGTTATATAAATATTATATGGTGAGAAACGCGACAATAGTTTTCACTACACCATTTTCGCGCAGTGGTCAATTATAGGCCAGAAAACTATCATTTTGTGTTTTGAGTAGTATTGTACTGAGTAAAACTCTCTTTTGGCAAGGTAGTATCACAAAATCAGCCTCAAATTAACATTCATGACTTAGATAGTGAAATAAATACACGAAAACGTAATTTTGCTCAGTAAGTAATGTATTTATGAGTAAGTAGCTCTTTAATGCATCACACTAAAACTACATAGAGCAGACTGAGGCAAATCGGATAAAAACAAGTTTGGAGACAGTTGTCGTTAGTTTTTTGTTCCAAAGCACTTCCGGCACGACAAAACGCAGCTGCCGTTGAAAACAAAAAAACTAAGAACAACTGTCTCCAAGCTTATTTAGATCCGATTCGCCTTCTGATCCGATTCGGTCTACCTCACCTAGTGAGTAGACTCCCGAATAAAAGGAGCCAACTCCGCCTGTGCGGCCGCTCCCCAGGTCGACGATGTCCATACAGATCCGCGTGATTCGCGCGCGTGAACGCGACTACTGTGAAGCCGTGCGCGTCAGAAATTTACATGTTTGCGGCAATTACGTATAAGCGTAATCTCACCAAGCCCCGGTGATTTATAACGCGTCCGGGGAATTTTTATGGTGCTCGTCTGGACGTTCGTGTGCTCTTTCTTGGCACGCTCTTTGCCGCCGCCCCGATACAATAAATCGTATCGTCGTTGCGACGTGTTCGCGGGCGCGCAAAGTCTCAAACGGAATTTCGCCGCGAGGTGAAATTTTGCAAAGTCGATAGAACGTAATATCGTCCGCCTCGCGCGTTCGTCCTTTACGTCCTCGCCGTTTATTTCCGGCGCCGAGTTTAGCGGTCGAATCTTGACTACGTGCGGGTGTCCTCCGCGAGTTTTCACACAGCGGCGTGTCGATTGCAATTTCAGCCCCGCGTCACGTCTCTCGTTTTCTGTCTCGCGAAAGTCCTCGGCACCGCAGACCACGCGCAGACGAGAATATTCCACGCGGAGAGCACAGGATTATCATCTTTATTACTACATCCACGTTATTTAATATGTATATGTACACAATATAAGGGCGAAATATGTGTGTATGTAGGGAAAAGGAAGGGGGTTAAGAGCGACCTTTTGTATGCTCGAGTGACAGTCCGCGTTGTTGGAAGTTTTGCGAAATAACTGGAGGAAATGCGCACGCACACGTAGGGAGGGACCGCAGCGCACAGAGGGAGCCTTTGCACGTGATGAAACTATGCAGATAACGCGCAGAATTCTCGTAAGTCCGCGGACGGGGATGGCTCGCTCGCGATTTAAGTGAGTTACGTCGGACGCGGTGCGCACGTTGCGCAATTTCACTCGCGAATTTAACCGGGCGCGAGCTGGCGGAGTTATTTCGCGACGCGACGCTGTATCATATATGCGTGTACACGTATGTGAATATATGTGTGTATACATATCGCAAGCTCTCTTCGATTTTTCGATTCCTGATAATTCAGCTCCGGCGCGGCGGCGGAGGGACAGGGAGGGCAGGCTGTTTAATGAAAATAACCAATAAATGTGCGCGACTGACCGTTACCGACCGGTGAATACCGGTGCGCGGCATGATTTCGACACGGTTAACGAAATTGCGAAACAATTGCTGCGTTTATTACGCGCCGCTCTATGCGGCGCGTCATTATTAATTCTCCGTTTTGTTCGCTGTGCGTTTGCGTGCAGCGAGCGCGAGGGAGCGTCTGTTAACCCGACTAGGAGTGAGATAACGCGATGAAACTCCGGCGAAAATTAACGCTTGTCGCGGCGACGTCAATTAAATAAAATTGCCGGACTAATTGGTGGCCGTTGGCAACGTCCACTCTCCGCGCTGCCCGCGCATCATCAAAAATTGAAAAGAAAAAAAATACTTGCAGTTCGTAATCTCAAGATGAATGACGATCGCGTTCATACGCAAAAAAAGTCCAATCTCGTCGTGCGTCAGCCATCGATCTTCCTGGCGTGGCTCGTTCAACGGATGGTATGCGACTGCGGCTAATAAATTGCGGCGGAACGCAGTGCGCGCTATCAATGCGCGCACAAGAACGTGTCTCGGTTTAGGCCGCGCGAACTTCGAGCGAAGCTCCGCGCGAGCGGAAAATAAGCAATGGAGATGGAGTGAAGAGGATACCGGATACCGACACTACGCACTAGAAAAACGATCTCGCAGCACTTGACAATTGCATTCAGTCGAGTGTTTTAGTGTGATACCTGATAATCTGTACTAGACATGGAAATAGTCACCACCAATCGTGCGGTGATAGTTAGAAAATAATCAGTAAAACGTAATCAGAATCAGTAATCAGTAATTTGTTCATTCAATCGAAGCAGTTAAACGGCTTGATGAATAATACTGAATAATTTTGATGATAATTATCGAATAGTTTAATTATTACCAAAGTATTTGGTCATTTATCAAGCAATGATGTTATTTAACAAATTGTCCGGTGACGTACACAAATTGGTAACAGTTAAATCTCAGCAATAAATAAGCCTTGCTAAAGTTATTTGTTGATACTTACTAAATCATTTGATTATTTTTTATTGTTTTTCTACTTCCTACTGGTGTGGTATAAAATTGCAAATGTTCATATAGAATGAAAGTACAAATGCTAACAAATAGTGGAGTATATCATGTTGTATCAAAAATTAAAATAAATGTTTTATCTCTATATCTCTTCTCTCTTTTGTTTATGATACAACGTGAGCTGCTTCGCCAATGACATACAATGGCATCTGTACTTTCACTCGGTATAAGCATTTACAATTGTATGCGGGCAAATAGAAAAATAAGGCAAGATACGAGAGCTATGTCATATCGGTACCCAGCGTGTTCCGCTGAGCGGGAAACTTTCGCGTAACGATCGATGTATCGTGCGGAAAAATTCGAACGAAATCGCGCAAACCGTTCCGCACGCGCACTATTTTTCTATCGTAAATACCGTTTCGCTCTTGCACAGCTTCCGCGAAGATAAATATTGAACGTGTACAATTTCCCGCTTTTCCTTTTGTGGTCGTCCTCCGAGCCGCGGGAGAAAGGAGCTCGCGAATACCGGTGGCCGCGCGCTCTCGCTATTCGAGAATTTTCCGGATACCGCGCACTATTTTGCGAAATTCGACGTGAGAATCTATCGTGAATTTATGCGCGCGGAGATGTATCCGAGTCACACGCGATGTAACGTACACGCCGGTACCCGCGATCATTTATATTCCCAGACAGGCGTGTCCCGGAAAGCGTCAGGAAGGCGGTAAAGAATGCGGACAAGAGTGGCAAAAAAGTTTTGTAACCATTTTGGCCTTAAAAGTTTACGGTGCGTATATTACAAAGATGCAAGTGCCAGTGATCGGATCTCAGAGATTCCAGAGATATGGCCCATTGAAAATTCCACTTCCACGAGATAGCGCCATGCTTTCGCGAGAGAAAAGTGCAGTTCCTCTTGAATCGATCTATATTATCCATTAAGATAATGAAGATCAAAGGAACACAAAGGTGTTTGGCGTGCAATAATCGCGGCTGCAGTTCAACGTGGAGAGCATTAGCGCCATCTCGTGGAAGTAGAATTTTCAATGGGTTATATCTCTGGAACCAGAAGTCCGATCACTTTCGTACTTGCATATTTTTGTAATCTGTGCACTATAAACTTTATTTTAAACCTAAAATGGTTTTTTTTTCAAAATATCTTGGCCATGAATTTGGACCAATGATCTGTAGGTACTTGGTCGCACTCTTTCTTTCAAAATTCCAGCAATGATCATAAAAGAAAGGTCGCGAGAGCGAAATATACACGACAGGCTCTTGACTCTTCTCTACTTCCGCGGATCCACGTGCCCCCGCTATTCAAGATAACCTCTGGCGAGCAATTCTTCACGCGCGCAAGGACCATAGTCAATATTTTCCTCTTTCACTCGCCGGCGTATCCCAAGTATGAGCCTGCCGCAGATCGGAATCCAGATTAAACGGAATCCTGAATTAGCGCGTTCCTTCCAGGGTCGTGCTTATTGCCTTACCTATTGAGGCGAGAAAGGGAGGAGCAGGAGGCCGGCGATGGCGGATCGATTGTTCAAATAAAGACCTCGGCGGTCTGATTGACGTCGCGGCGCAACAATAACGGCGCGACCGGAATATATCCGCGGAGCGGAACGGAAGCAAGCCGAATGAAATGGAAGGAAATCTTTTTTCATAGAGGCGGAAAAGATTGAGAGAGAGAGAAATACCGGCGATACAAGACCGCATATCGTTATATCTCGCGGAACTTCTTCTCCGTCTCTTATTGGCCTCTTGGAGCTCTCTGTGCCTATATAATATTCAAGATTCTGATACTTAAGCCATCTCGAAGTAAGCTTTTGGGATTATCTGATATGCAATCCAAACTTGTAACCACTTGGTCTTCGCAATACTTAGATTTTCCTTCGTACGGCTTTACACTGTCCCACCAAACAACGTTATAATCCTGTAATTCTCCCACAATATAATGAACAATCTCTCTCTCTTTCACAGCGACAAACTTCACCATGACTTCGCTAAAAGTGTCTGTGTATAGGCGCGGCCTTCGGCTTTTTTCATTCCTCTTTTATCTCCGTACACACATGCAAATTTCACGGCGATTCCTCCACCTTTCTTTCCATTCGAAAGACTTTTTTTGTAGGCTTTTCGTATCTAATACACTTCCTCTAACGCCCTCGGACAGAGAAGGAAAGAGAGAGAGAGAGAGAGAGAGAGAGAGAGAGAGAGAGAGAGAGAGAGAGAGAGAGAGAGAGAGAGAGAGAGAGAGAGAGAGAGAGAGAGAGAGAGAGAGAGAGAGAGAGAGAGAGCGCTCTAAGTCCTAAGTCGATAATAACGGCTCTCCTCTTTCTCCCTGTCCCCTTCCATCTCGCTAACTTTCTCGGCGGTTCTTGCGCGCGCGGCAGGTAAATTTAATCGCGTCTCGCTCCACGCGGAACGTTTTGCCGGAACTCGAAGCAGAGCTGGACGAAAAAGCACGATTGCACGATCACGAGTCAAGATAACAGGCCGACATTATTGCGCTTCATGGATATTCAGGGCCACGCCGTAATCTCTCCATTTGAATACCTGGTGCGCGGCATCTCTGTCGGGCCAGGGGGTTTGTACTGGGACAAGAGGCAATCGAGCCACTAATTCGGCTTGAGCACGTAGCTCACCGAATGACCGTCCATCCATCCGTCCGTCACCCCTGCGCGCAATTGTATATCGTCGCAATATATCGTCTCGAAGAGAGACACTACCACGAGACTCGTGTTCCTCATCTAAGATAGAAATACCAATATCTGGACACTTCTAACACTGGTACCTGACTTTGGACATTCTTCTTGTCTTGGTCTTTAAGCACGAATATTTAAATTTTCAACGTAGAACATACGTATACATTCAGTATGTATTCTCTCAGTCTCTACATTGAAAGTTTATATCCGTATTTGAGGGCCAACGCAATAAGAATGTCCAGAGTTGGATACCGCCGTTATTAGTGTCTAGACACTGATACTTTTACTCTATCGATCTCGATAAACAGCCGATAAATATAGCGGCAGTACGCGCCGGTGCGTCGCTCGACGTTGGCTGTCGCCAACGCTCGTTCGCTCGCTCATTAGGGAAATTAAAAAGAAAACGTGGCGACGGCAGAAACGCTAGAGAGGGTGACATCAACGAGAGCTGGCTTTTATCACCGGACGCTTCTCTTCTCCACCCTCGCTTCTTTGGATTCCTCTCTCCCTCTCTCTCTCTCTCTCTCTCTCTCTCTTTGTGCCACCTTCATCGAGTCTCACTCTCATAACCAGCCTGGTTCGCGTGTTTTACTCCTCCTCCCCGAGGTCGTTACGTCGCCGAGCGGCGGGAAAAACATCGTTTATCGCAGCCGCGGTCCCAGAAGTAAAGTTCAGCGGCCAGGAAGTACTTTCACGTCGGGTTCGGCTCGAAAGTTCGCGAGAGCTGAGCCGGCCGGCTGACTGGCTGCCTGGCTGGTTGGTTGCGTTCGCTTAATCGATCGGTCACGCCGGCACACGAGCCGGCCGACGCCGAGATCTTCGACAGGTGATCCACCATCGTAATCTGGCTAGCCGGGAGGTCGGAAAGGGTTCGGTCTCGCGTGTCGAGGCGAAGTTCAACGGTCCCGTCGCTTCGGCCCGGGGGGGCTTTGCGTTGTGCACGTGAACTCCCGACTTAGCAGCGGGCGAGCGAAGGGGTGCGCGTCTGCGCCACTGCGCGAAACAAAATCGATTACCGGGATTAAGCCGGCTCGGTCCCGCGTGATTTCGGACACGGCGAACTTCGGGATCGTTATTACAACGGCGGAAGTTGCGGACAAGGGTGTTCCGCGTGCGCGAGCGAGGCCTAAAGTGAATGTAAAGTTTCGATTTTCTGAAGTTCTTCTCTTCCATGGCGAGTTCGAACGGCCGTGTTACGTCAGTAAAGGCCGCATCGTCTCGTATCTTTCTCCACCTCCCCCTTCTCCACCTGTTCCTCCTCTTTTGCTGGTTCGCCAACTGCGAAACGTCGCAAAGACACGTCAGTCGGACGTCAGTCAGTACGTTTGGTGCTACATATATATGAAGTAGCGTTTGAACGTCGAGGTGCGACTCGATAAGATCATTTTCCCGTTGCCAACGTCTCCGTTCGTCGAGAACGGACCAGAGAAAATGATCGATGGCGAGAAGTCCATGCGCGAAGCGTCGCGTTTTATCTCCTATCGTTCGACGCGAATCGATACGGAGCTAAGCTACCGGAGAAATTGCCGGAATATACCGTCGCCGTTGGCTTTCGACCGGGGTCAAACCAGGCTCGGAGTGTGTCTCGCTCGTTTATCGGTGCGGAACGCGAAGCCAAGAAGCGGACGGCAGCGGCCAGCGGTAGTAGAGGGATGAAAACTAGTTGTTCCGTTGGTTGGCCATTCCGAAACACCAGGGACAGAGTAATGGACTGGCCGCGTTCAGAACCATCGCGTATATATACACGGACAATTCGCCGACATCGATCGGGGGGCCAAGCAAGCCCGAACGAGAGACAACGAGCGTTCACTCCTCTCCCTCCGTCGGCCGCGCGTCGTGCTAACGCGCAGAAATGATCCGACTCGCCCGGCTCTCGCGAAGACACAGGAATTTCGCGAGCACGGATTCCTCGCGGAGGATCGCGTACTTGTTGAGTCTCTGAGCCCTCTGAGAGTCGGCGAGTAATTTCGAGTAAACATGACCTTAGTAAAAGACCGGGGAGTATTAAGAGGATGTTGGCTACCGATATAATATAGTTTCGTATTTTACACTGTTCCTCTATTTGATTCTGTAGAATCGCAGATACGTACACACACACGCACACACAGAGTGAAGGTACAATTGTTTATGGATGAGGGAGCATTCCATATTATATACAAGGGAAAATAACTTTTCATTTAAAAAATTCTTTTTGTTTTTGATACAATACGGAATGTTCTGCCACTCATTAACATTTATATTTTCATTCCAAATAAATATCGACAATTTTGTATGACCAAATAGAACACACATCATGTTGATCTCCAACATTCCCTTAAACGGCAGAATGAAGCATCGAACCTCCCCTTGCAACTCCCACGTTGCTCTCGGAATCGCGGTTTCAGAACATCAATCATTTGTTAATATCGATACGCAGACGGCGCACGCTTGATAAAACCACCGTATGCCAAGGCTCGCACCCGCGAGATCTGGTAAATAAGTCACGATTACGCGAGCGAATTATCGCCTCATCCATCTTGCAAGAGCCGTCGGCTCGCCGTCGAACTTGGAATCCGAGCTTCGCCGGATGGTTTAGGAATTCAAGGCCGCAAGTTCCAGGATCCTTCCTCCGCGAAGGGGCGAATAGGTTAGCGGTACACAAAACGAAATCGATCCGTTCGTTCTTCGCGCCGTCCGAGGTCGACTTCTCTTCTTCTTCCGACCCTCCGGAATGCCATTCCGGCCAAGTAACTGCCGTCACCCTCGTGAAAGAAATGGACGTCCTGATTAATCCAACGGCACTCGCGCGCGCGTCGATCGACTCGACCATGTCGTCGTCTAGGCGAAGTCATCTGGCTCCATCGCCATTATCTCGTTGTCATGGCTGTGTTCAACTCCGACGCGCAATTTAAATCCATCAAGTGTTACATCACTCGTCGCCTGCAACGTGAGTTGCGCGAATTTGCCCATCGATGTTTCTCAAGCTCAAATATCCTTTCCTTGGAACAATATTATTTCATAAAATAATGCAACAATGATTTTCTCTCGTCGCCTGTTTTTTCTCTGTCTATCTCCTCGTTTTTTTCCTATTTCTCTTTGTCACTCTCTTTTTTTTTCTTTCCCTATCTGTCTATCTCTCCTTTTTTCTTCCTCTCTCTTTGACTCTCTTTCTTTCTCACTCTTTTTTTTCTTTTTCTCTCTTTCTCTTCCGTTGATCACTCTCTTCGTCGTTCTCTCCGTCGCACTCGTGATTAAACACGCATGCATAAGGGTGTGGAACAGGCAGGCATGCTAACGACGTTCGCGTATCGACGTGCGCGCGAATGGAAATTCGACGGCGATCTGCGTCAGACGCCTTGATCAAATTAATTGCAAGAACGTAGAATATTCAGTCGCGCATGCATAGCGTCCAACGTCGAACTCGCAACGTTCAACACAAGGCAAGTGGACCGAGCACTTTGTCATGTCGGACCATTTGAAAGTTTTAACACCTCTCGGCCGAACCGCCGTACCACTTCTCGCAACGAATATCTGGGCGAACTCGGCGCATTAAACGCACTTTAATTCCGCTCTCGTTAGCGGCGAAACCGGCACAAATTAATTAATGACGTTTACGAATAGGATAACAACGACTGCAAGCGATTTCTCGTCCAGAGGAGCGCCTTGTCGAGCGCGACGAAAGAGAACTCTCTTTCTTTCGCGGTCTCTCTCTCTCTCTCTCTCTCTCTCTCTCTCTCTCTCATGTCCAAGTCGAGAGAAGTATTCAAGCCAGTCTGAAACGTTCAAGCGTCGTTGTGACATCGATAATGACGACTCGCTGACGTGAACATCGGTATTCGCGATCGTTACTCATTAGCCATGCGCGCGAAGTTGTCAAACAAATGTCGAAAGCCCGCTCTCTTGCTCGAGCACAGTCGGCGGCCGTTCGCGAATCGCCATTAATGGCGACTTGCGTCGATACTAATTCGGTGTTTCGCATCTATCTATAATTCGATCACGTAGTGTGCCGACGACGGCGCGCCGCGTCTCGCGTGTCTCGCGCGAGCATGAGTACGTGCTTCGGCTCGCGTGTTTCGCCGGGCGCGCTCTACGTGTCGACGATCGTCCCGGGGGATCTGCATCGCGATACCAAACGGCGACGTTGAACGCCGCTAAATCGCGAAACGATCGGACTGCTCGGCGCAGACCAGACGTCCGTGATGGCACCGAGTTATTTATTGGCCTGTTGGCTTACGCGTCTTGCTCCTTCCCGCATCTCTCTCTCTCTCTCTTTCTCTCTCTCTTTATATTGAGCTATTTAAGATAAGATGATATAATATATTTGGAGTAATTCATGAAATATATAATGAATTGGCACGCGGCGCAGAGGAACGATCGAGAAATACTACGGAAAACTACTAAATGCTACGGAATGTTTCTGAACAACTGAAAAACTGCTTTTCGTGCTTTGTTTGCGACCCATATTCTATTTAGAGTTTCGTTAGTATTCCCATAGGTCAAATTTTTTCGTGCGTTTTACAATTTCGTTCACTTTCACTGGCCATTTTACGGTCCTTTCGTTCTTTTATGCGCCTGCGGAAAAATTTTTTTCCCCGGAGCGCACATAATAAATTAATCCATCTATCTGCCTCTTTGTTGCGTTGATAATACGTTCACACGTTCCGCGAACGCGTGTAAAGTTCGCGCAGCGAAAATAAGATAGGGCTCACGAGATTACCAATGCAAGTCGCGCGACGCGTCGCACTATACGTCCATCGCGGGCGTATTTTCGCATTTTAAAACGCGCGCGCATCCGCGTCGCTGGTGAAACGGAAAGTGCGTCTATCGCGCGCTGGCGAGATAAAACGCGTGTCGTTTCATTCGGCTAAAGGTGCCGATAACACGTGAGATGAGGCACGCTCCACCTTGACCGAGACAGGAGGCTACACGTGCCGACGCGCGTGCAGGAAAACACACGGTGCGCCCTCACGCTTCCGCTCGGCGATTCTGAAAAGTTCAATTAAAACTTTGACGTAACTGCGCTTCGCGCTCGCTCGCTCGCTCGCGCAGCACACGCGTGATAATTAATTTGCACCTAATGCGCGCCACCCCGTTCGTCCTCCGCGTTCGTTTGCACACGAGCACCTTCGCGATGAGTTTTGCGCAAGCGAGACGTGGTAATATCCAATTTAGAATTTCATTTAAATGCACTGCACTGGTGCGCTAAATTTCAGATTAATCTGGAATAATTGGAACATACGTTCGCGCGCGTGTTTGAAGCGATCCCGCGGAGAAAGAAACATCGTTCAATTCACCGCGTTTTCCCTTCCTGCCTTTTCGCGAATTTATCGGCAAATAATTTCGACGATGAAAAAGAAGTAGCCCGACATCTGCGGCGTATTATTGGACGCGTTTTTCTCGACATTTGGTGGCTTCGAACATGGATGAAGTTGGGGGAGGGGGGAGAAGGAATCTTTCTGGAGCTATCTCTCGTACGATTTTACGACTTTAAAATGAGCTCACTAAAAGCTCGAGCAATCGTCGCGATTGGTGGACGCCGGACGGGGATGCAAATCTACGACTGTCCCATTTCCCAGGGCGATGCGATAAAATCGATTTTTCTAATTATGATAAAAACCGCCGATCTTGGCGCCGCGGGGTCATCGGGATTAAATATCGTTCCCTCGCGCCGGAATGAAGTTTAAATCGCTATTTTACAGAGAGTAAGTTTCCCCATCGCGAAGTGGCGAGGAGAGACTTCGAGAGGAACGAAGGGCGGAGAGGAAAAACATTTCGAAGAGCGTTTGCGACAAAGAAAGAAAGAAAGAGATATCGCATAGAGACGTAACGTGAGCGAAGGATTGTCGCAAGAATAACGAAGTCGCGTGGGTGTTGCAGTGTTTTTCACAAAAATTCCGAGTTCTTGGACAAATCCGCGAACAAAGCGGCCTCCAGTAGCTTTCGACATGCGACGAGAGAGAAAGAGGAAGCTGAGATAAACGACGTCATGACATCTTCAGCTTTTCTCACGGATCGCGGATTACGCCTGTTTGCCGTACTGTTCAGAGAACGTCGCGTTACATTGTAACGCGGGGGAGACGACGCGCGAATCTAATCGTCCGAAATCCGTTTCGCTTAAATTGGACACCAGCGGGTCGTTACGTTTGTCATTACGAGCTCTCGAAACACCCAGCTGTAGGCTCGGCTGTCCGACAGTCTTGCCGCGGACTTAATTTAATTTAGCGCTCCAATTAGCGCCGTTAGATGACGCGTTGTTTAGTATTTCACGATGCACTCGAGCCGCCAACTAATCTTCTTTTGGTCTCGGCCATGCCTCTCCTCCTGTGCCTCTTTCTCTCTCTCTCCTTCTTCCTCTTTCTCTCTCTCTCTCTCTCTCTCTCTCCCCCTCGTTTTCTAAAATTGGTCGCGCATGGGACTTAACGAACGGACTGCGTTACCCTCCAGTGTGTGTGTGTGTGTGTGTTGATAGTGCAACTTTAGAGAATATTAAGTCCATAAATTATCTCTGGTTCTCACGGTGGACCCATGCTCAATATTACGTGCCGGGGGCACACGATAAAATCTCATCGCTCAATCACTTATACATCAATTATAGTCGCAAACAAAGCATCTCGGGGGGAAAGGGCTGCAGACCCGCTCGCTGAAGCAAACTTTGCAGCGCCTACATCGCGTTTGTCCAGAGATTAATTCATAGCTTGATAATGGCGCACTCTTGCCACCGGCTCTCTCCCTCTCTCTTTCTCTCTCTCGCAGCCTGGTAACCGGTTATAAACCGTGAGCCGGAAGTCAAAGTACACCAACGCGCCAATACCACCGTAGCACATCCGCCTACCTCCGGTCAAGTGGTAGGAGGTAGTGCGGTATGAGCCTGCCGCATCGAACTTGGTATTACAAGCGCGCTCATGAACACGTTTATCCGTAGGATAAACGTGGAGCAATACGCCGGCGAGGTATAGCTGCGCGAAACGGAGGAGTTCACCGTCACCAAAGGCTGAACGATTCCGCGCGACCACGCCGCTAATTATCCCGTCAATCTTCCGGCGGGCGGGTGTGACATTTAGTTCACGTTTCGATACAAAGTGGAATATCGTCGCGCGTGGCAGTCGCGCGGCGGGCGCAATCTGTTCCAACTTAATCGTCCCGATTCGTGTATACTCATCCATGTGCGCACATACGGGAATTAATTAACGATCCCGATTGATAAACGTTGCCGGCTGGCGGCGGCGGCGGCGGCGATGCGCTCTCACGGCTTCCGTACGAGTCGGTCATTCGTGAAGTCCCGGCCGGAAGTGGAGCCCCGGCACGTGCCGACTCTCGCGCGCGGCCTGGTTTCTCGCATTGGCCGATTCGGTGCATTCACGTGTGTGCGTTCGCACACCAGGATGAGCACAGCCTCGATACGTGCCATTACGTTCGCTGCCGAGCGACGGGTCGCCTATGGAGATGCCATCGAAAGGCGCGGACGGCTCTTTATCGGCCGGAAGCGTATATACGCCAACGGGAATGAGCTTGTTACGCTAACTAATGAAACTGTCGGGCGTGAGGAGACACGGCACGCGCCCTCACCTTCGACTTCCGACCGGCCGATCGCCGGATAAGCGCGCACTACGACTGTCGCGTGTGCTCTCCTCTCTTATACTCCCTCTTTCTTTCTCTCTCTCTCTCTCTCTCTCTCTCTCTCTGTCTCTTTCAGGCATGTACATTCTAAAGTGCAATCTGTCTAAAGTCTAAGGTCTAAAATATTCTAAAGTCTGTGTTCTTCGCTGAAATGCTATGCTTGTAACTGGTTCAGTTATGAGCACTGCGACCAGTAAAACCTTGCTGGAAGAATCAGAAAATATCAGTGATTGTTTCCATTGCTGGTGCTTTCAAGACAGTATCATTACACGCAAATCGCACAGAAGCTGTCAATTCCATTACCGCAAACGCAGAAAGTTGGATTTGATGCAGAGTATAACGAATTTGTATATTACAGATTTTGAAATCTTACTTTCATTGGTCAAAATCAAAGAGAAGTTGGAGCAGTAAAATGGGAGTGTTTCCATTGAAAATCAGTGAATATTGGTGATTATCATGAAATATTCCTACTACTGATTCAATTAGAAACATTTTTATTGATCTACTTTAAGAAAGTACGTGGTCGAATAAGATACACACAGAAAAATATCATTTCACTGCTAAAAAAGCGATTAATCAGTTTATTCTTTCTTTTTGAATATTTATCTTATTCAAGGTTATCTAAGAATATTTTCGTGATAACGATGTTATTTATATTGTTATTATCATTATATATTCTTATTGTTTATTACTATTATATAATCTTAAATTATACTCATCACAAATTTGAGAGAAGCTGATTATCATGCTGGTCATCGCTTAAAAAGAGAATTTGTTCTCTTTGTGCAAGGATATTGGAAAACTTTATCCAAGAAAAAGTTAGTTCAACTTTATAAAATAAGTAAACCGAGATTTTGTTTTAAGATTCTCGACATTTTAATTTAACATTTCTCGATTGAGAAATTCAACTTACTAGGGTTCAGACTATAATTCTGAGCAATTCTGATTTTCTGGGGAACTTATGAATGAACTTATAAATTCACGGATATATAGACTTATGAAAAACTTGAAACAGGCAACGTTTTTGAACGTAGTGTGTATGTTTCAATGTGTGCGTTCCTCGATGGCGACTAAGCCCTTAATTCCTTTAAATTGGACAAGAGAGCAACGTGCCGTTAATTTCTTCGCGCGATATCACGTTGATGCAATCATTCCGTTGTATTTCGAGTATTTGACATATGGACTGTGAACGTTGCAGAATATCGCGTGTATAGTCGTCAAAATTGCATAATATTCGAGAATAATGGTAGCTTGCAAAAATTTCATCGACGAAAATATGAAGTAATAGAATTTTAATTGTCGGCTCGGCAAAAACGTATTTCTGCTTTTCCAGCGCCAATCTGCTGAAAGTGTAATTTTACCTTTCCGACTATTGTGTGTATATGTGTGTGTGTGCCTGTGCGTATAAATGTGTTAATATTACACGATGCATCCCAAATAATTAGCGCCGCAACTCTGTCCGGGGAGGACCGAACCAGTCAATTTTCTCGCTAATTTTTCCTATCAATTTTCCGCGCGGAACATTTCTGTCCAAAATGTCAGGAGAGTCAAGCTCCATTGTGCAATTTTTATCATCCGGGGTGGTAGCTGCGCTTATGAAACGTACAGCTGGAATAAACCGCGAATTGATCCGTCCCCGGTATAAAGATAACCGGCGGAGGGGGGAGAGGGGCGATGTGTGCTAATCGCGCGAAACTTTTGGACCCGTTTCGACAGCGTAAGTGTATATCCGTGCTCGTCGATCCCTGGATTTCGGGATCCCCCGACGCGCTACGCGCGACCGTTTCGTTCTCCCGGGGAACTTCTCCCCTTTGCCGTTGCCCTGGCCGCGTTAGCCTCGCACGACAAAATATTCAGTGATTCCGCCGGAAGCCCCGGTGCAGAAGTTTCGCGGATTTATAATCCGCGGGGCCGTCGCCGCGAACATGTAGCTGTAATAAAGCTCTCCGACGAGGTAGCTCTAGTCGCGGCCAAGCGTCGCTGTAATTTCACTTAGCGGAGACAAAAGCGATATCGGAACTTCCTTCGAGCCGCGTCCTACCTATATACCTACCATCTAGCTTCCTTCCTTCCTTCCGTCCTACCTGCCTGCCTGCCTGCCTAACCGCCGCATGTGGTTCAGGTGCGCCTTTCCTGCCTGTCGTTCTAACGACGAGCAAATATCCGCACGTGCGCGTAGACACACGTGTCGTTACGACGGACGTACGCGCGTTGTGCATGCAAACGCGCGTTCCGCGAGCGACGTTCGTTTACGCTCCTCTCATTTACGCGCCCGGTGAATAATTAGGCAAACACCGTTCCCGGACGTCGCGAGTCTCAATAGCTTTCGACCGCGACGTTTCGCAGATCTCTCGTGCAGAAGAAAAGAGTTGAGATGACAATTTTCTTGCTAATTAGTGCGCCGCGCAAGTTGCAAATCCGGCAACACCTTGATAAGCGTGTTACTCTGTGAAATAATTTTAAAATTGTTGATATTGCAGTGATAATGTGACATGATATGTGGACTTCTTTCCTACTTAATCAAGACGAAAGTTTGATTATTAATTAGTGTTCATACGTTGAAAATTTTGTAATCCCTCGACAAATGCATTACACTGTTAAACAATTTTAAACTCATCAATATTTTACATTGTCTAATATTCTACGATCAGGCTGTTATCGCTTCATAATTCTCACTTGATCCAAATGAGAATTATTTACTGCCTGCACGTTGAAAATTCGATATCCCACCGGCGCTTGTGTGTTACATTGTTACATTTTAAAGTAATTACATATTTTAAAGTAGTTACAATGTAACATGTGTTACATGTTACATTGTAACTACTTTAAAATATGTAATTACTTTAAAATTGACAGTTTAAATTATTATGCCTAATATCTCATGATCAGAGGCTCTTATTGGTTTCCCATTTTTCTTCCTTGGTCGAGACGAAAACTCCTTGGATTTCTGTCCGTGAGTAGTCCCCGCTTCGAGTAGTAATATAACTATTCGTGCGCGCAATCCGCGCTGGGCACGAAATTGCAAGCAATAGCGAGTGCGCTCGACATTGCGCGGACCGTAAGAAATTTAAGGAATCTCTGAAATAACGGGGCCTCGGGAATGTTCCTGATCGCGATTCAACGGCAGCAGCACGCGCGAGAGAGACAAAGAGAGCGAGGAAGAAAGAGAGAGAGGTAGGAAGAAAAAGAGAGAGCGAGAGAACAAGACAGAGAGAGAGAGCGAGAGCAACGTGTACACGGCTGTCGGATGCCGTTTTCCACGCCGGGTACGACATTGATCTCCGGTAAACGGATCACGAGTATTTGAGCACAAGACTGCGCGACCTTAAGGTCGCGAATAAGCACGGGACAGGCACGAGAGATGGAAGTTGGACTCGAGGTCTGCGTGACTTCGAAAGCGTCCTTAAGGAAGTGACTTCATCCGCGACTAATTACACGAGGCTCGTCTTGATCGACTCCCTTCCCGCTCCTTTCCCTCTTCCCCCGTGTGCAGGTCGGCGTTCAATTTGATTTCCTGTCGCCGAATTGAGCGGCAACATCCTCGTGCACGCGTTCGCGCAAGTGTATCGACCCCAACATCGATCCAACATCGACGACGGATTAATTCGACGCGAGCGTTAAGGACGAGGCTCTCACGAATGGCGGTGCAATTTTAAAGCGAAACTCCTCGTTGAGAGAGACTCCTCTGCTTCGGCTGCGCGCGAATCCCGGAATTTCGTCGTGCATGATACGCCCGATTGTACCCTCGTCGCTGACGACGGCACACCGCCTGTGACCCGATGTCGACTTCGAAATACTCTCTCGAAAATTATTGTTAGACGTGTCGACCTGATTCAGAATTCGAATGCCGGCGGTTTCCGGCGGCGGATCAATACCACGACGAGGCAGAGAGAAGCGGCGGCTCCTCTCCGGCCGCCTCTCTGTCTCTCTCTTTCTTTCTACCTTTCTCTCACTCTTTCTCTCTCTCTCTACTTATCGTATTGGATATTTTACATTCTTGCCATGCGTTAACATCGAAGAGAAGCACGAAAGCTCGCGGGAACGATTCGCGCGCGAATTTTCCTATATCGCGTTTCGTTCTGAAGGCGCGAACACGAAAGCGCAAAGTAAGATACCAATTTCCGGACACGCACGTGCCTAATCCTGGGCATTCTTATTGTTTGGATCTTTAATCCACCGAGTAGCAACGGGAGGGGGGGCCATTCTAAGAAGTGCTCGAAGTATTCTTGTTAAAAAAACCACTAAAAATAAAATACTTAGCAATTTATTTTTCACAAAAAGCTATATTGGTCTTCGACTCTAAAAGGGTAAAAGAAGTTTGTCATTTTTGGAACATTTTAAGCAGCCCGAATGGAAAAAAATCGACACTAATGATCCTGGTAATAGAAATACGATAATGTCACTAGGACGGTTAAACACGGACATTTAAATTTTTAATATGGAATGTATGTAGGAAGAGAGAATTTTATAGTAAACGTTACTTTTGCTATCAATGTTCTATCCCAGAAGTAGATCGACATTTTGTAGTAATTCTCTCTATCTCTCTGTTTCACATACGTGCTACTTATATATATTTTAAGAACTGACATGTGTTATTAAAATACTTGCTACGTTTCTAGCGAAATCTGCTATGTTTCTATGTTTTAGCCAAATTTACCACATTCAGCGAGATATCTATCAGTAGATAAACCTCATCGATAATTTCTTTCAGTGGACTAATAAAAACACAATAAAATTGGAAAGAATTTATGTGAAAGAAACTGTTTGTATATATATGTATCTCTTCCTCTCTTTGATTTTGGAAGTTTAAATATCCGTTTCTAAAGAACAAAATAATAAAAGTGTCGCGGACCAGGCGCGTGTCCGGGCATTTGTACTTTTATCTTACTGCGAGAACGTAACGGCGGATCGGCCGCGTTACACGTGAACCTGGATCAACTGTTAGGAAAAGAGATGGGGGAGGGCGGCAAGGTGGCCATTCGTAAATCTCCGATTTATACGAGCGAGTTCGCCGCTGCGACGCGATCCGGACGACTTTTTACGACTTGATGATCCCCCTCCCCCTGGCCCCGTTGCGCGAGTATTGTCGATCGATCGATCGCGAGCGCGCGCTACGACCCAGTCGGATCGAGTATGACATAAAAAGGACTCAGCGGAGACGAATTGGAGAGAGGAGCGCGTGATGCGAAGCATTAGAAGATCTCGCCGTATAGGCGGAGATTTCACGGCGCGCTGTTTCATCTTCGGCCCCGAAGGGGTGAGACGCTCCCGGAGGCCCGGCGTGCGTATCGATCCACCTGGCGAATAACCGCGCGCGCGATATCGGCCAGCGATACCTGTACTTAAAGGTAACCGTTATCCTACTGGAGATCGCCCCCAGCGGCTTGTCGGTGTCTAACGATTTTTCCAGAGTCGCACTCGCGATCGATGTAACGAGCGGCTATTATTAAGCCCCACTTAATCGCGTACGTAGAATCGCGGTATTGTACGCAGCCGCCTCCTTCTCCTCCTCCTCCTCCTCCTCCTCCTCCTCCTCCTCGTCGTCGCCATCGTCGTTTATCGCAAACGCGCATTTCGGTTTCCCTTCGCGGTTCGGCTTCCCTTCGCCCGGCTGGCTGGCTGGCTGGTCTTCTCGACCCCGCCCCGCTAATCTTGCCGACGTCAACGTGAAGTCGCGAAAGATCGTTACGGTAAAAATCACGTCGTCGTTTTTATCCGTTCGCCTGACGTTCGCGCTTTAACGTCGCCGATCGATCGATCGTGTCTGCTCTGGTAATCTTGATTTTTTCATTCCTCGACACATTTTGTTTCTGAGAAATTGGAGACACTCGGGGCGAGAGGGCGAGTGTTTCGCGCGCCGCCATGGCCGCCGTTCCCCGACGTCACACAGAGTGTCGCGTATCAGCCGATTAAAATCCTCCCCGACCAAAATAATCGGCAAATCAGCCGTCAAGATTAATCGACCGTCGTGTGTGTATTAACGGCTAATTTAATTCGATGGATGACATTAATTATTAACTAGAGTATAATCGATTGCATCAAAGCCTGATTAATAGTTAATTTCGTCAATCGATTAAATTATTCGCGATTATGTGATTAATTCTGACGACTGGTTCGCCGATTAATCCAAGAAAAGTTTCATCGATTGATACCCGCTTACTGATCGCTCATCGACTCCCTTCACGGTGGTAATGTGTTAACGTCGACGAACTCAAAATTCGAGCTAACGAATATCGGCGAAGAGATAGAATTCCCCCTCCCGTGTCTCCGATCCCGACGAAAAGACTCCTTGACTCTTTTCCCGCAGGGGGATACCGGCCCTCCGACCACTCTTCTACCCTTGTGAGCGTCACCCATGTCGATCCATCGATCCACCTCATTTGCATCCTTACAGGCAGTGTTGGGCATTAATCGATTGGGATTCTCTTTGAAACATTGGTAAATCAGTAATCAAATTTGAGCAATCGTCATATTTGTAATCAGGAGTAATTTGCTTGATCGATCTTTGTCTATATTTTTAAAACATTTCAAGCGAGAGAAATTCCTATATGTAAGAAATATTTGCATACATGGAGACCAAAGAAACAACAAATGACATAAGAGAAAACGAAAAGGAGAATGGGGAAAAAGGAGAAATCATCCGTCACAAGAGAAAAAAAGAAAAAAATTAATTAACCACATTAAAGTTTGATTAACACTTGCATCAATTGCTTGATTGATCTTGATGATTGATTTACCGATTTTTTACTCGAAGAAAGTTCTCACCGATTAATACCCAGCATTGCCTTATTGTCGAGTGGTCGATATCGCTGTGATCCGCGATACGTCAAATCGGCTAAGAACGGCAAAGAGAATACAAGAGCTCGGTTTCTGTCGCTTGCGGAGGCGCAAAAGATAAACGGAAATCCGACGGAATTCTTACCCCCTTGTTTTCGCTTGTTAATTAAGTTACGCGCGCGCGTGGACTCGCGTTCTTCTACTTGGTGCCTCTCTGCGTTTCTCGTGAGACATCAACGGACGGTGCAGGCGTAGAACCGGAAGCCTCGCTCGAGAGAACGCGCCGAAGAATGTGGCTAATTAATCACACTTCTCGTATTTATAAGCTCGCATTAAGATGCTCGTGTTGGGACGCGGAGCACGGCTAGTCGCGCGAAACGCGAGATTGCTACGAACGAAATTAACGCGCGAGTAATTCTCGAGGCGCTTCGCGGGTGTATCGTGATTAATTGAGTCGGGATGTCTCGTTAATTATAGCCGATCCTCAACGATCGACTCAATTTCCGCGCGAGCACCCTCTTCGCGGAATTCTTCCCGCGCGTGGGAGCTGCGGATCGCACGTGCGTATTGGAGAATAACTCGTTATTCTATCAGCAAGCGTCATACTTTGTTCTTCGCTCTTACTCCCTCTCTTTCTCTTTCTCTTTTCTGAATTGAATGTCCGGCCGTGTCGCGGGTACAACGATCCGAAATCGATAACTCAGCGGCGAAGCGAAGCAGTTACTGATTGACAATACGGACTAACGATCATTTCCTCCCGTAAATGTGTCGATCATTCGAATATCCGTCGCGTGATTTGCTCGGCCGAGCAACGACCGAGGGGTGGCCGTTGCAATCACATAAAATATCGCGCCTCGTTACCCTGTCGTGATAATAAAGCAGCGTCGAGGTGTGGGCGCGGCACGCGCAGAACGTGTGCCAAATGTACGTGGAGGAAAGCAGGAAATTGTTTTAGAGCGTCGTTCTCTTGAAGATAAAGGAGATGGAGAAAGGAACGTCTCTTTTCGACGTCGACCTCGTAGATTCGTTGGATCTCACGTGCTTCCGTCGCGCGCATCATACGAACGTTTAACTAGCGAGAGTGTCGAGCAGCGCGAAATACTCTGGGGAATTCGTTGAATTTATACCACACGGAGAAACTGGTGTAATGAAAATTACAGAAAATATTTGCAAATCTTGGACCGTACAGAATTTTGATTACACAGGCAGTCATGCCTAATGTTAGATTCTAAAGTAGCTTTGTTATTCTTTATATTAGAGAAAAATGTATAGAGATAAAATCATTGTAGTTGGTAGGACTTGGGGCTGACTGTAGTATTTCTTTTTTTCAACCACAGAGTTTGTACACTGAAAAAAAAATATTTAAAAACTAACAAATATTCAGTAGGTGAATAATATTAACATATTTATTTAAATTAAAATTCTCTTTATTTAAAGTAAAAAAAGGTTGTTTACAAATACTCAGTTTAAATGAAGAAAAATTTTAAATATTTTAAAAATAAAAAAATTTAAATAAATATGTTAATGATCCACCTAACAAATATTTGTTAATTTTTAGATATTTTTTTTTTCAGTGTACCTTGCATATTTCCATAGCAATTTCTATTACAACATAGACCAACTTGACAAAAAACATTGCAAACATAAATATAATTTTACTTGACTTTTGCTGTAATATTTTCGCCGCGCGGACTGCGAAGTCGATGCGGAAGTCGAGGACCCCGATTCCATTCGGTGCGAGATATATCAGACTGACGTATGAATGAAAATCTACCGTGGACTCATGAACGGGCTCCGTTCTGTCGGCCTGTCTCTCTCCCTCTCTTCTCGACCTCTTAACCCCGTGGGTCGTAGTGCGAGCAAGAGTTCCAGTCACGCTCGCGGAAGTGCCGGTTCAAGTCGAACGAGATGGAGGAGAGAGCCACCGATCGTACAAACAATCATAAAATCGAGGGAGAAAGAGGGAGACCGTTTCCCTCGTTCTACCCTGCGGTTGTCGAGAAGAATAACCTCCGGGGAAGCGAGCGAGCGAAGCCAGAAACGCGTGTGTTACGTTTAGCGGCCGAGACGAATATATCGGGAAGGGCGAGGCTTTACGGCAAGGGAGAAACTAGAGCTCCGTATTAGACCGACATAAACGTGGGATTCGATACGACGTAGGGAAACAACGAAAGGAAGAGAGAGACAGAGAGAGAGATGGAAAGGGAGAGAGCGAGAGAGAGAGAGAGAGAGAGAGAGAGAGAGAGAGAGAGAGAGAGAGAGCGAAGGAACTCGCACGCGTCTTTTGCGGAGGGTTGCCGAATATTGATCTTGAGAGGGCAGCAAGCGAAAGCCATCAGGGGGTTGAAAAGCCCACGGGGTTCTATGAGATGATCATACGATCCATCTGGGCGCTGTTGCAGCTTCGTTAGCGGAGGTCGGACGAAAGCCACGAAGCGCTTCCCATGGAAAACGCGATACCGGCATCGAGAGAGAAGGAGAGGGATAGAAAAGATCACGAGACAGAGTGAGAGAGCTAGAGAACGAGTGAGAGAGAGAGAGAGAGAGAGAGAGAGAGAGAGAGAGAGAGAGAGAGAGAGA
>NW_022639477.1:946837-950679 GCF_010583005.1 Odontomachus brunneus
AGAGAGAGAGAGAGAGAGAGAGAGAGAGAGAGAGAGAGAGAGAGAGAGAGAGAGAGAGAGAGAGAGAGAGAGAGAGAGAGACGGAGAGAGAGAACGTTGTATGATACAAATCGTCTGTCATAATTATTATTGACGGTGGATGGACGCGCATCCGCGTCATTGGAAAACAAGCAAGCGCTCGTTGTGCACAGCTGCACGACATTATCATTGTTAACTCAATTACGTGTCGGTGGACACACGCGCTTGCACATCGTCGAGAGAGAGAGAGAGAGAGAGAGAGAGCGCATAGCGCACGAGTGACTCGCTGATATACAACGTACGTTCCCTCCCCTCTTCCCTTGGGGCTCGCAATTTGCGGTGAAAACTTGGCTCGCATCGCAGCGAGCGATACACGAAGTTAACGTGCACGACGAGAGGTCGCCGGGCAATGAAGACATCGCCGGATTATCGCCTTTTGGAACTCTACAGCGCAACGGCTGGCTCACCAATTAATTTTCTGCGGATGCACGCCGGCGAATAAAATGTTCCGCCGCAGGGCGCACGAAGTATCGCGCGACGTGTTTTTTGTAAACGAAGTTGTGAGCGCGCTCACCGATTTTATTCCGCGAAAGAAGGAAAGGGCAATATCGAGTGACAAATATGTTTTAACGAACGTGCACGAAACGACACATGTTTGATACATCATTTCTGCAGCATTTAAATCCGCGGGTCATACGATACTCTCGTGTTTCACGTCGTGCATCATGCGATAATGTTACTTTGGCTTAATCTCACATACACTGTACGCACACTCGGATGCGAGCTACAACCTTTACACATCATAATGCTCGCTATTTAATACGTTGGTGAGTAATATTTTTTACGCGGATTTTCCCGACAATTTTTAATAGTTGCGTCAGTTCGCGTCGCGACAACTCGTATCAAAGTCTCCTAAAATTTTCCCAAATGAGTTTTGAGCGACATGAGTTCCCATTGAAATACTCAAATTTGTTCCCAAAATTGATTATTTCACCACGATATCAATTCGGAATTCCATTCCTGTTCCAAACATGGAAATATTATTCCATACTCCCTGGCTAGAATGGAATAAAAAATACTATGAAATACAACTCGCGTTTTTTTGCAGTCGGTAATATACTTTTACGGATTAAACAGGATTTCCATTTTTACACCAACTATTGTATTCGACAGAATGAAACATATAAAAATTTAATAAATATTTTATTCTTAAATAGTGGTATATATTTTAGCACTTAAGTACTATTTTTACTGAATAATGAAATTACGTAGAAAGTCAGTATGTTTTACTCACTTCTAACTTAAAATGGAGACTAGAAAAAGTATTGGGAAATTTTTGGATTTCTCTCCATTTTGGAATCGCATGTTTGAAACATTGCCAGAACCCTTCCAACTAGAACGCATAGTTATTTTGGAAGATCGGTCCCGATTATATCCCAAAAAATTTTCTACGTGAGAACCTTCGAAATTGTGACGATATCCTCTGAATCGCTCAATTGTAACGACTAAACTGATAGAATCGTTATTCCTCTGACACAGAGGGAAATTTCCAGAAACATAATAACAGTGATATCAGTTGATTGAAACCGTATCGCGTTTCATGGTATCAACCCTGATATTACCAAATATCTAACCGTCGTTTTCCAATAGTATCCCCAGGAACCCGAGGTCAGGCGGAAAGTTCGATTTCCTGATACGATTCGGTTATCGCGACAAAAGAAAAACTTCCACATACACATAGACCATCGGGGTTGTCGGGATTCGAAGTTTGCCGGGTCGGGAACAGCGATACGGGGCGCGTCGATGAAAAATGTATCTTCGAGAAAAGAAAGACTTCTGATCACGCCTGGTGGGTTGGCGCGGGGAGGACGAGATATAGTTGGCGCGAAAGTTTGCCTTTCAAGTGTCATGAGTTGCGAGGAAAGTTTTGACGAACGTTGCGCGCCAAATTATTCTTCATTACGACCGTCGACGTAAGAATATATCTGGACGATGTATTCTCCCTCGCGATGTCCGTTTCTCTGTGTGACTCCTCTCTGTATGACCGAGCTCCTTTAAAGCGGATCACCGAAAGGAGTCTCACAGATCATCAGTGAGTGAGTGTTCACTGATTTTTAATTAAAACATCCCCACTTCACTGCTTCGTCTTATTTTTCTCTCATTTTCATCAGTGGAAACAAGATTTCACTGCAAAAAATCTGCAACACTCGCAAATTCGTTATACTTTATACCAAATCCAACTTTCTGCGCTTATGATGACGGAATCAGCGGCTTCCATGCACTTTGCGTGCGATAACATCGTTCGTGTTCGCAAAAGTGATCCTTCCAGCAAGATTTTACAGTGCTTCACTTATGAACTATAAGTTATAAGTATAGTATTTTGTTGAAGAATATACTGACTGTACTTTAGAAAAAAAATATTGTAACTTATTCACGGGGAAAAAATTTAATTGGACCACAAATCGATTTTTGATAAAATATGAACGAACCGGAATTTCCTGTTCACTAGAATTCTGTTCAAATTAACAAAGTTTCTCGACTCGAACAGAATTCTGGTAACCGAAATCTTCTGATTCGTTTATATTTCATCAAAGATTGGTCCAACAGACTGTTTTTTGTCGTGATCTTTACCACAAATCGTATATACCTTACTTAAATTAACGATACGTACTCCTCTTATATCCATGATTACAAGGACGAGATATCATTCAATCACGAGGGTGTATTACTTGGAGGAGCGCGGGGGATTGCCGGGAGACGGAGCGTGGATCGTTGAGTGGCCGTGTATCTCGACGTGAACATCTAATAAGACATAATAACGAAGAAATCTCTCTAATTTCGTTGGCGAACGGAATGGGTACGATCGTTTCCCCGAGGGAACGGGAATTACATCCTAGTCTCCGATGCCGAGGATGTCGCGGCGTATCTCCACCTGCCAGAACCTGGCTTCCTCAATTTGCCGACAATGCAACGCGCTACCGTTATAGCCGGGTAGAATCGAATTCCGTCTTACTGGTCTTGTCAGTGGTCGCGTTCCCTCCGCTCGCTGTTTCTCCCGCCTGGCAAGGGTTGCGTCGCCTCGCCTCGCCTTGCGAAGCGACGAGCCATTTTTCTCACGTAACGTCGGGACGGCGGCACTCTCGCGGGTATCGCAGTCGAACGAGCTGCTGCTTCAGATGAGCCTTGCAGCCGGGCGCTTTTTCCCCCGGGGGGGAGGGAGGACTGAAAATTATCGTCCATGCGATATTGCCGGCGGCATAATAATAGGCATCTCCACGCGCCACGCGGATACTGCAGCCGGATTTATCGGCGGCCGCGCGGAATACGGCCGTATAAATGCTTAGCGTCACGTACGGAAGTCAGGCGCGAGGCTTACAAGCGCGAGATCCAATTCCATTTTGCCGTGGGTTCTTACCTCCCGTCTTGAGAAACGAGCTCCCTCAGAGGAGGAGGAGAGGCAGGAGAAGGAGGAGGAGGAAGAAGAAGAAGAAGAAGCCGCGTAAATCCGCTTCTAATGGTCTCGGGTGTACTTTATGCGTCCGCGAGGGCAAACGAGCGGCCACTGAAACTCGGCCGGGGAGAAGCATTACGAAAACATCGGGAACCGAGTCGGGTGTTTTAACGGAGCGTCGAACAGCGCAATTGCACAGACGACAACGACGACGCACGGCTAGACGACTCGACGACTAAAAGCATACTGTCAAATCGCATTGATTCGGCGAACATGCTTAACGCGCGATGCGAAATGCTATCTGTCTGTCTGTCTGTCTGTCTCTCTCTCTCTCTCTCTCTCTCTCTCTCTCTCTCTCTCTCTCTCTCTCTCT
>NW_022639477.1:952562-968563 GCF_010583005.1 Odontomachus brunneus
TCTCTCTCTCTCTCTCTCTCTCTCTCTCTCTCTCTCTCTCTCTCTCTCCAATTACGGGAGATAACAGCGATGTGATAAGCAAGGTTACATGAAGCACACGTACATTCGACCTCAGGATCCCCGAACGTTGGTGAAGCGACGCGTGTAAACGCGAAACGACGGTGCCGGTGGGATTACCTAGAGGACGTGTAGCTACGTTTGCGTGTGGGTTGGCGGATCATGAAAATTTATAAAGGCGCATAAATATTTCTCAAATGCACACCGTCGCTTCGCGCATTGACTCGGATTAATTATTAACCCGTGCCAGCTGAGTCTTTGATAGTTCGTGACCGTGAGGTCATTCATCTGTTGGTTTTTACGAGGGTGACGGCGTGCATGAAATTGGCGCGAGTGTCGTGACAGCATCAAAACCACGCCACGATCCCCTGCATACCGAGATCCATAATAATGCCCCATCCGCGGCGCGGTTTATCGGATTTATAAACCGCATCGTCGGCCAACCACGTTGCCATATACATGAGAATTACCGTCGGGGACTGCCGCGAATCTTGAGAATCTATCAGCTGCTCACGAGACGAGAGAAGGCTTTAAACTTAATAAAAAGGACGCCACGTTGGGCAGACTTTATCGCCCAGGACGTATATTACATTTATATATGCGCGTGATAGAACGACGTTACGTTCGCCGCGCGCAGGCCACGCCCACACGCGTACAGACATGCGCAGATAAGAACCACATGAAAGACGACATTTCTCTAACTTGAAAAATATTATGCTTAGATTATTTTCTTTTTGGTTTTGGAAGAATCCTTTTAAGGCCAATATACAGAGCAAAAATCACCTTAAATTCCAAAATATCTCTATTGTGTTTTTAAATTAGAGAAAAATGCGTAGGGAATAAATAATTGTGTGCAGTTGGAAGGGTTGCCTTACCACAATATATTTATTCCTTCTGACTACGTTTATCCCTTACACTATTTTTCTCTAATATAAAAACCAAGAATATTTTAAAACCTAATAGTGAGTGACTCATTTTGTATATAAAAAGTATTCCGCTAAGAGTAAGATTGTATTTTTTTGGGTATTTCCGGAACAGTGAACCAGAGGAGGGAGGGGCGAGGGATGGCGTGTTTGACGACCGTTTTCGATTTTATTGAAAGTACAGGAAAATATTTCCGATATCGCAATATATTAAATATCTTATTTCCGGCCGCAATTAAATCCATCGTTCGCGTTCCACCAGGACACGTCGACGGCCACGGAATTGTGGCCGGAAAATGGAGCATTGTTGGCGCACTTCCGGTAACTCGTTAAATATTGTACACACGGAGCAGGAGTACGGCTAACAAATGCGGTTAACTTTATAACATGTCCGCTGCATTTCGGATTACTGCGCGCTAAATAGCGAGGCGCCACGGGGATTGTGTTTCCGTGGGACATTAACATATTTTGTGGAAGGGGGAGATGATTTAGCGGGACTGTTTTAGTTGAATGAAGAACGCGGCCGACGCACGTCGACCAAAGGCGGTCCGGCGATAATTCGAGCCGCGATGTTTGTTATTACATCGGGAGAATAACAGCGCGAATTAATTCTTCTGGTTGGCTTAATGGCTCTCGCGGCGAGGTCAACGCCGACGACGACGGCGGCGGCGGCGGTGGCGGCTTCCGCCGCGCGCGATGAATGCTTTTGCAGAACTATTAATGATACCAAACAGTCGAGACCTGTTGCTCGAGCAGCGCCGCCTGATTAATTTCGCTTGTATGCCGCGCGATGGCGACGCATCGTCCGGAAAAACTCGCGCCCGCATCGAGCGGGCGCGAGTATAAATTGGCAACGTTTCGCGCGGTGTAGGGGGTGGGTAGAAGTCATTTTCTCTTTTGTCCGTCCGGAAATGGGATTAAATCGCTCTGCTTCGCGTCCCTCTTCCGCCAGCGCAACCTTCGACCTACATAGTTCTTAGACACCGATAAAAAGCTACGCGGCAGAAGAGAGCCGTGTTGTAAAGCGACAAAAACGCCATCGTTCCGAGCGTCGTTAGGAAACTTTTGTCGGCAACGTGGGCTGCAATACGGGACGGCGAGCAATCTCTCCGTTAGCTGTGTACCGGGTTAATTGTCAGTACCGCGATTATTCCGATAAGACGTTTGCGTTGCTGCGTGCTGGCGCGTCAGAGATGATGTCTGGTGGCGGGGAAACACGGAAATCTCCTTATTTGTAATTTGAAAATAGGAGAGAGGGAAAGAGGGAACGGCGATTTATTGGCTCTCTAGGGAAAACCCCCTAGGGCTACAAAATCCATAGTTCACGTACATATAACAATTGTACTTTACGGCGTAAATTGAGAGAAATGGTGCAGAAAATGAAAATATTGGCTAAGATATGAAACATAAAGATAATTATGAATACAGAGAGAAAAGTATCATCCTGCTGCTAAGAAAGGGATTACTCAGTTGTTTTTATTTCTTTTAAGCAATGGTTATAGTCAATGGACTAGGTTATTTTCAACAGAGAATATTTTCTTCATATATATAATATTGTTAATAGTCATAATAATAATATCTCTAAAATATACTCATCATATTTTAGAAAAGCTTTAAAAAAGAATTTTCGTTTTAGTTTAACATTCTTGTTTAAAATGCCAAATTCACTAAGATAAAAGTTCCCGGACACGAATATACTTCGAACAAATCTGATGTTTACAATTAGAGCTTATGATATATTTGTGAATAAATAAACTTATGAAATGCTTGAGACGAGTAAAAGCTTGTGCTTGTTTCAAGCATGCTTGAATGCAGGATATATTTTTCTGTGTGTATACGAAGGAAAAGAAAGCTAAAATCTCCTTGCAAGAGGAGGGAGAGAGAAAGAAAGTAAGTTTTCTCGACCCGCCCTGCTTTCACGATCACCTCGCAGGGACGATTTACACTTTTGCCCCGGCATTCGTGCTCGAGGAATTGGGGGAAAAAGGGGCAATAATTGGAACCAAAGCGGATCTCGGTGGCCACCATGTCGCCGCGAAATTGAATATTGAAATTTATGGCCGCCGCGTTAAATAGCGCGCGCGGCAGTCCCTCCTGCAAAGTTAGGTGCGACAACGGCGCGAGTAATTACACAAGCGCGACCAATTTTCCTTCTCCGCGTCCTGAAATGCCCTCGAAGACACTCGACCGGCCTTCCGAGCAGCGCGCTGGCCTTTCAAAGGGAAATTTTCCTCGAGTAAACAGGCACATAAGAAAAGTCCGGCGTAAACTGCAAAATCCCGCGGGGCCGTCCCATTTTTCGTTGCGCGTGACGCGCTGTGAATTAATCTCGGCCGCCTTTTAACAAGGTTATGGTCTTTTGCGATATCCGGAAGCGGTCGAGCAAAGGTTTTTCCCTTCTAACGAGATGTTACGCCGGGTTGAAACCACTTTGCCGTTACTTCGCCCGTCGGACGGGAAGGAACAGACGTTCGTTCGCTCAGCCGACATGAGCGCCAAATTATCCAGCAAGCAAACGTGCTTACACGCGCTTCGAGGGTCGTCATATCACGACGCTTTTCCAGACAGAGAGAGAGTGTACACTGAGAGAAAAAAACGGTCAATCTGACAGAAATTATAGTTATTTTTTACCCCAATCTTATTTTTTGCTTGTTCCAACACGAAAGTTGTAGTAGTAACACGTATATCCGTAGTAACACGTAGTAACGATATTAACATTATAGTAGAGTTTAATGCAAAAGCAGCGGTTAAAACAGAGCATGTAAATTTTCGCGATTTCTATGACGGCGCGAACGGGCAAAAAATTGTAAAAAAGGAAGCGACGAATTCGCTTCTTTTTCCGCTTCTTTCGGAAAATAAAAAGAAGAAACAGGGATTCCACTGCGAGATTTACGAGCTAGGCAAATTCGAGCGCGGCGAAAACATTAGGCACTCGAGAGATGCTCGAATTTTCCGCGCTCGAGCGAGTATTCTCTTTCTCTCTCTTTCTCTCTCCCTCTCGTGCGTGCAAAGTATAATAAATTCCGTCCCTAGCTGGCGTACACACACCAGTAGTCAGCCGGCTGGCCAGTCGTCGTTTTGTCTACTTTGTCCGTGAGCCCGTCGAAATCCTCTTTGAACAGCGCCGCGGAAACTCAACAGATACAATGGGAGCTTTGGGAGATTCCTCAAATCCGATTGTATCCGAGGGGGCGAAGGTATCAATTTACGATCGCGACGCGGCGATCCGCCGCGGTTTTGCGAATAAGAACAATATCGCGCGGCCGCGATCGTGCAAAATGAAATCCATTCAACAGGCCGCGATGAATGACGACAACGACGAACGACAACGACGACGACAACGACGACGACGTGACTTGTTGCATCGAAGTCGAAGCGCGCCGATATCCGCCGGACTTTCCGTCGTCAATTCGCGCCACCGGACTTCCGTTCTTAATTGAATAAACTACCAAGCGCGGCTTAAGTCGGCTTAGAGAGCAAAATCTGAAACAGTTGGAAAACGTCCACAGACGACCCGCCGCGGCTTTATCACCCGCCGTGCGACTAGTTTTTCATTCATCCTCGTTTCATCTCTCTCTCTCTTTCTCTCTGGCTCTCTCTCTCTCTCTCTCTCTCTCTCTCTCCTTTTCTCGCGAGCTCGTATTATAGACCACGTCGCGCGGAAGGAGAACGTGCAGTAACTTCATCGCTTAATATCGAACGGCGCTTTCCATGCCGGTAATGACCGACGACTTGCGACGCGAAAAATCTCAAGTTCACGCGACAGTGAACTTCTCTCTGCCGTTCACCGCCCGCCACGTGAATGGTAATCGCGTTATGAGCCGTACGGCTGTATAGCGTGTAATAAACATTCGAGTTGTAATACGCGTGCCGCGATCGATAATCCAGTGGCGGTCTGGAATCTCTCTAGCTGTACTGACGGCTAAACTTCGATATCTGCCATCGGGACACGAGGGAAAGATAGAGAGAACGACCGTGCGACTCAGTGTAGTTCTGTGAGAGAAAGATCCGATTAGCAGTAATGGAAAGTTACTTCGATTATCTCCGCCGTGACTTCTCTGTAAAACACCCAATTATTGACCTACCTTTAGTTACATTGACAATTTAAATAAAAAGAACCTGGCTTTTCATGCAACCACACACACATACATTGTGAAAAATTTTATATTAAATTCAACACTTCACATATCCCAATTTATCTACTCTAATTTAATTTAACACAAAGTGCAGATATGTAAACAATATGGTGAAAATTAACGCAGAAACGTACACTATTGTTATTTTAACTGTTGTTATTTTAGGAATGGTAAATAAGAATTCAACGCGCGAAAATAGTCAAACTAACACAACGACAGTATATTAAATTAATACACGAGTATGTTGAAAATTTAAGACAAAATCTTTCCTAGATGGATCAATAGAAATACGAAATGTCTTTTATCGTACAGCATCCCAGTTAGATTTCTTGCGTGCCTTTAATGATATTAAAAGAGAATTTCACATCTAAAACCGTGAATAACCAATATTGATCGCGAGAAAAGCCAGACTACTAGAATGTCAATGACTAAGGAGGATCAATAATTGAGTATTTTATCCTATTCGAGTTTATACTAGGTCGTGATGGAACTGTGACGTTTATAACCAGTTAAAGTAACATTTCTGGAAGAACTTGCTACGTCAATTTATAATGTACACAGACACAGAGTGCGTGTGAAGTGAACGGCGACGAATCGTGCTAAATAACTCTAACTACCGTCGGTAGTTATCCGTAATGCTCCTAACTTTTCCCTTACCGCAAAATCAGTCCATATCCCCTTGTCTAAATTAACAATATTCCGTTCCGATATTTTTACGCCAATGGTTTCGCGACGAAGGTCACGTTACAACGATGCAATAACGAAGCGACACATTAAAGTGGAACAATGGAGCGCGGGTAACCTTGTTTTCCCGATCGACGTGGCGCGATTCTTCTGTGAAGGGCGCGCCGAGGGGAAAATATTTGCAAGCAAAAGGATTCCGCGGCGGGTTGAATTCGCAACGACGACGACGATGACGACGACATTTCGTCAAATAGGAGGACGGCTGCATGCATAGCCGTTTTGCCTCTTTTGTGATGCAACTCGTGAATGCCCATTTTGACCCGGCGAGGAATCTGTCGTGCGGTATATCTAGCGCAATATCGTCGCGATGGTATTCTTTTCTGTGCACGGCATCCGCGCCACTGCTGTCTCTCTGTGCTAGTGCTCCGCCTGCTTAACCGGAAGGAAACCCCGATAGAAGACTACTGGCATGTGAAACGACGAGGATAAATTCCGAGTACACGCGAGATGTAAAGAGGAGTAGGTCCGTCGCCACCGTCACCGCCGCCGCTGCCGTCGATGATAAACAGACGTGTCGTCTGATATATAGCCGGGTATACGGTAAATAGCCGGCTCCGGGCCGGCCTGTTAAGATCTCAAGATCGGCGAGTAATTTATTAGCGCCGCGATGAAATATGTCGAACCATATTTCCTTGGACGCGCACACAACGCTTCACATCCGATTCCGTCTCTTAACGGCGTTTCCCCCGATTCGTCCGTCGAACGAACGTCGATACGCCTTTAAATGGGAAGAAAAGGAGCGAGAGCTGAAAAATTTAAGGCGCGTTACCGTGCAAACTGTCATTTTCCTATATTTTTTTTCTTTTTGCCTCTTTTTTCTTCGAGCTCGATACGCCGGAGTGGCAGTTGATCGAACGATTTCAGGTGATAATAGGAATACGTCCGCCGACATTTCATCGATTATCCATTTATTTATTTGAAAAATTTGCTTATTACGCGAATAAGAAGATGGAAGATAAAGAAGAAAGATTAATAATAATATTAATAAATAAAGATAAAATAGCAAGAAGGAGAAGGAAACTTGAGTAATAAAGTACATTCAGTAATAGAATACATTCTGTAATAGAGTTCACGGCGAAAAAAATGTATTAACATGAAGTCTGGTTTTAATGAACGCACCAACGCGTTTTGTTCGGAAGATCCAGAATTTCTGTGTGATCTCTATGACCCAAATTTGACTCTAAAAGAAATTCAATTTCCTCGACCAAAATGCGTTAGCTCGTCCATCACGAGCAACTTCATGTTAACATTACAATCAATCTCTTTTCTCCGAGTCATACCAATTAACTTAAATTAACTCGACTGAAATAACATTTTATGGATACAAATTATCGCAATTGACGCGGATGAAACGTTTAAACGGCACAATTGAGTCTGAAAGGAGGTCTCATGAGTGCAAAGTGCGGCATGCAAATTTACATATCTTTGCGACTATCAGCAGAATAAAACATCTCACGGGCCATAGCCGAAGCCGAGCAAAGTCGTTGTCTCAACGACGCGCATAATGCGTGCAAAATTAGGTCAATGTCTTTGAAGATCGCGCGCGACTGATCCGCGCGGGATTGACGTTAAGCGACGCGCGCTCTTATTACTGCCGCGAGACGATGAAGCGATTTCATCGCTCCTCGTCGTGAAAATCCCCGTCTACGTGAGTGAGTACCCGCGTATCACGGAGGCAGTACGATACGAAAAATCGGTATCAGGATGCGCGCGCGACGCGGCAATAACGTTGACAAAGGGCGTGCTCGATGAACTCTCGTCGAGGATTCTGCAGGGACGGACGGCTGATACCATCATCGACCGTCGTCGGTTTTTGGGTCGTGACGGTTATTTCGATCATCCTGGCAGGACACGCGGAATCGCCCGCTCGTGATCGATAAGAAGCGCCGTGCCGAGTGCGCGATTCTCTTTTGAAGCGCGGCTCTCGAGTCCGCCGCTCTTCATTTTCATAAATTATTATGCCGGTCAATCGATCTTTCTCGCGGCACGCTATGTGATATTTCAAGAAACGCGAATACTATTCTATTCGGAGTATTTCGACTCGATTTCGACGTAACTGCCGTCGCTGCTTCTCCGTTATAACTCTGGATTGGGGCCAATGGAACGCAGTTGGATGGAAATCTTTATAAAGACACTCTATAAAGATCTGAGAGTGAAATTAAATGGTATTATGATAATGGAGTGTCCATTAATCGGGCAGGATTTTATCATATTCGTTGGTGGTTTGGTCAGGTTATACTTGGAGACTTCTCTCCGGTCGCGAGCGTGGATGCGAGCAAACGCCTCAGCACGTTTTCTGTCACTTTGTGACTATCTCGCGATCTTACGTTACGATGTGCACACACGTATTATATCCTTGATCGTGTACGGCCGAACGTACGCGATACACACACGCACACACCATGGAAACTGCATCGGCTGCGTTGGCTCGGTGCTCAGGCCCCGTGCCCCAGGTGCTGAGCCACATGGCGGTTGGTTTTTTGCTATTTTGCAGATAACAGCAACGGCGGCATGAACGTACGAGACTGGTTACAAAGTGCCATTCGCGTGGTGTCGCGCGATCTCGAACGTTCCATCAGGCTCGCGCCTCGGCGACTTCCATGCTTTGTGTACGCAGTGTAGCCCGTGTAGAAGCGGCAGATCGCAACGGAGAAAGACACTCCCGGCGATACATGTAGACGCGAGAGTGATCGTTGGAGAAATCCGGTAGGACTTAGCTAGAGCGTTAAAGTGTGAGATGTGAGGATTCCGGATGGGCCGAGTCAACATGGAGATCGTCGCGAGACCAGACGCTACGACGGCCTCCGCGAGGTTCGCCGCGTCGCAATTCATGTTCCTCCTTGGTCCACGCGGCGGGATGTGACTTGATTCGGACGCGAGCCTCGAGACTTACGACGATGAATCGCCTCAGGGATCGTCAGATAGAAACGTAGGTGTGTAACAACAACAACAACAAGAAAAACGATAATAACAAAAAAACGATACAAAGAGAAAAGAGACAAGAGGCGTATCGCGAGCGGACAAGACTGCTGAGAAAGATGGACTCGACGAAATTGGGCGGTCCAGCGTCGAGCAGTCCGCGGTCTCACTCGCCGGTCTTGCCGAGCTACGCCGCGCCCAGCGATGGTAATATCGACTACATCATAGGTGACTACATGGAGAGACTCGGTACGCGGCTGAACATTCTCGAGACCGAGCTGAAGTACGCGTGGCGGGCGTTGGATCTCCTCAGCCAGGAGTACATCAAGATGTGGGAGCGACTGGAAAAGTTGGAAGGCCTACTGTATGAGCAGCAAACGGTGATCAGTCAACTGATCGAGTTCTACACTAGTGGCGGTACGCACGAGAACGTGAATATCGTTGAGGAGACCTTGGCCAATCAGCAAGGCTCAGTGGGTGAGTTGGACGCGATCGCAAAGAGCTTGGGCGCAGCGATCGGCATCGAGGAGACCGATGTGCTGCGAGAGAAACTCGCGCAACAAGAGCTCGCGAGGATGCACGGGCTCACGCAAGACAGTACGACGGCCGCGGCCGTAGTCACCGACATGCACAGGAACGTGAGGAATCTCGACACCCTGGAGACTCTCGAGGAAGAGGGCAACATTCCCGACGAGGCCTTTTACAGAAGCCTGAATAACGCTTACAGGGAGGACCTGATCTGTGGGGACACGTCGAGACCGACGTCGCAGTTGGGTATGATCTGGGAAGAAGCCGAGGACGAAGATGTGAACGGCAAGAAGGAAGTTGAGACCAGCCTCTTCGACAAGACTATACCGAAGGAGGAGGAGCTCGAAGAGCTGTCCACTCAGGCGCCACCGACCAAAGAAGAAGTGCAAGCGTCTGCAATGAAGAAAGAAGACGAAGCGGACGAGGATGAAGGCGAAGTGTTCAGCGCGGCCGATTATAAGAGCTATCGAGGTAACACGCCATGCGTCAGCGAGCAAGATCTCGCGCAGCTCTCCAGGCTCAGCTCCCTCGACCAGGTGGCGTTGGAGAAACTGCACGAGATCGATCGACTGACTAGTAAATTACAAAAGGACTCGCAGAATCTCATAGAACTGCAGTCGCGGCTGATCGACTCGCCGAAGCGGCAGTATTCGTCCGAAGCAGAAGCCAAGCTGGCAGAAGAGGCGAGCAGCATAGACGAACAATTGAGGAAGATCTATGCGGAGACCGACGTGGACAGTTGGACCTTTTCCAAGAGTCCCGGATCCACCGGCAGATCGATCTCCAGAGTGAGCACAGATAGCGGGCTGGCCACTGACGGCGACTTCACAACGAGATCCATATCACCAAGACTGACCTCTACGTCCAGGAGCAACTTAGACTCCATTTCGACTACCTATACTCCACCTAGATTAGGTTACACGTCGGCCATATTGGAGAAGAGTCCCGAGCCGGTGATCCAGCTGCCGATCGACGTCGGTAGCTTCGCAAAGGGGTATGCGGAAAACAAGGAGCTGACGGATCTGATGGCAGAGAGCTTCGCCACAGCCGTCACCTGTGCTTCGCCCACCATTTACAGCACCACCACCGACAAGGTGCCGTCGCCCACGCTGTCGGCAGGCAGCGTGCAGAGCGTACACAGTGTCCAAGGGCTGCGCACCAGGCAAGACGGTTACTTTGGTAGCGCAGCACGACTGAATCTTGAGTTCCAAGAGAGCAGAACACCTCCCAGTCCGTCTCCCAACTCGCCTCCGCCACCGGCACCGCGAGACACCACCGAGTCCTTCCTCATGCCCGGTGCGGATCAGCGAGAACCGGAGCCCAAAAGGTCGCAGAGCCCGAGTTTTTTGCGAAATGCCGAGAAACTCGTTTCCATGGAGCAGGGTCGCTTAAGTCCGCGCACTCCTCACTCACCAAAATCACCGAGAGTCTCGCCGAAGCACGCGGTCAAGTCTAGCAGTGCCGCCAACATAGTCGCGGCCAAGTCCGACTCTGGCCTGTCCTCCATGAGCGGTTGGAGCAGTCTGGACAAGTCGCCGAGCTCGCCGAAAAGCTCTATCGCAAAGATGCTGACCTCCTACTCGGTGGATCACACCCGCACGAGTCTTATAGCCAGCACGCAACCCGCCAGGACTTCAAGTCCGATCCCGCCGTTGCCGGAAACTACTACTACTGCAACTATCACGCAGGAGCCGCTCTACGACACTCCTGAAGGTAGAGACGCCTTCGCGAGCACTATAGCGACTACGACGAGTCATCCTTACACCACGACAATGAATCACCTGTCGGCGTATACGACCACCGCCAAATCACCAGCCAAGGAAGAATACAATTTCGTGCCTCCGCCGGCGCCGCCAGGCGTCACCACCACTTGCCAGAGTCCCAAGAAACGCAGCCGTCAGCAGAGTCTTCAGCATACTTATGACTCGGTGCCATCAGGCACGTCTACGGATTACGTCTACAGGTCGGAGCAGCCGGCCATTTACTCCGTGGCCGGTAGTAATCGGCAGCAAGCCATCACGAGCGTCTACACTAGTGGATCTGGCTCTTATGGACCCAAAACTACGACTTCGGCTTACTATTCCGACTCGATGGAGCAGTACATTAATTACCCGGACGGTTACAGCGCGCTTCAGTATACGGAAACGACGAGCGCCATGACTCACGCGAAGAAACCAATACGCGGCAGCTCGTTCACAGACGGCATGGCGAATCACGAGGGTTACAAGGCGGCGATGTATCGGCAGATGTTCCCCACCGGCAACATCACCGACGCGCTCTCGTATTATCCAACTAGCGCGAACTTGCCACGAACGGAGACGAACGACAGTTCATGGCTGAACTCGATGGAAGAGCAGATACCGCACGACTCGACATCCTCCAGCATTCGATCGCTCACCTCAGACGGCAGCTACGCTCAGAGCCCGTACACGGATCGTAGGTATCCCCAACCACCGGCCTATCAAGCGCATCCCTATCAATCGCATCACACCTACGCGAATCAGAATTATCCGCAAGCCTACCAACAACAATACCAGCCGTACAGCCAACGACTCAGCAGCTCTGAAAGCGCGCAACTCGCAGATGGCTATCAGAGACAATGGCAACGGGAGCATCAGTACATTCAGGATCACGAGAGCGGCAGGATACCCATGGAGCAGCAACAGACGCAGCAAAGTGAATACTACGACGCATCGAGCGTAATAGTCTCTCAGTCCGGGTACATCAGTATCGCTACAAACTTGAAGGATCACGAGGCTGAGAATACCAAACTGTCGAAGAAAGTCAGAAGGGGTTCCTCCTTGAAGAACGCGATGAGCTCCATGAGTAATTGGCTACCCGATCTGCATCTCAGTAAACGACACAGAAGTCAATCGCTGCCGGGAGGAGTGAGAAGAGAAGACTTGGATGTGCCTCAAGACGGTCAACAAAGGATACCCGCCGAAATGGCCATAGGGAGAGGGCGGGGTAGAGGTCAGACCGCGAGGAAGAAAAAGAAGCATACTTTAGTCTCCACGGTGTCTGGCATTTTGCAGAAAGCAAAACGCCGCAGTCATCAGTCGCAATCGCTGTCCGACCCGGAACAGTCCGAGACCGAATGGAGTAGCGGTAGACAAAGCGGCCTATCGGAAGACGAGGATAGCGTGATATCCGATATCACTCAAGAACCGCCTTTTTTCGCAAAAGTAAAGACCGCGAGTACCAAGAGAAAGCAACCGCCGCAGCAAATGATGGCGCAGCAACAGCAACCACACCCTCAGCAGATGCAAGTGCAGCAAAAGGATTATATACAACAGCAACAACAACATCAAGCGGCTCTGCAACAACAGGCTCTTCAACAACACCAGGCCCTTCAGCAGCATCAAGCCCTTCAACAACATCAAGCTCTTCAACAGCATCAAGCTCTTCAACAGCATCAAGCTCTTCAACAGCAGGCGCTTCAACAGCAGGCGCTTCAACAGCAACAAGCGCTCCAACAGCAGCAGGCACTTCAACAGCAGCAGATACTTCAGCAACAGCAACAACAGGCGCTTCAACAACAAATCCAGCAGCATCAGGAGCAACTTCATCAGCAAGCTCTTCAAGACACGTGGACCAAGGAGAAGGAGCAGAGGAAAGTCGAAGTTAGCGAGCACGACATGAACGAACAGATGGGTATTGTCGAGGAAGAGACCTCTGGCAAGAGCACCGGCTCAGGATCCGCCGGATCGTCCATCTTCCAGACTGTTGGCGATATTAAGAGGTCGACGGGTAGTTCGGACGAGGCACCAAACGAGAAAGCACCGAAATTGCCGCCAGTCACTCTGATTGGCGGCTCGAGCATGGAGTTCGCGGTCTCTCGAGCTCTCGGCAAATATCGTCAACGACAATCCTCAACAGTGTCGGACGACCAACCACCGACCGAGGAAACCAACAACGATAAGAAGATGGAAGAGGGATCGGCGCAAGTGCTGGAGGCGAGTTTCGAGTATTCAGAAGACATGTCGGAGAAGAGTGAGAAAAGCGAAAAGTCTGGCAGCGCGAAATTACCGGAACTAGTCACTAGTTTGTCAGAAGAGGCTCCACCGTCGGAAGGTAGCCCTTCGGCGTCCAGCATGGGAAGGGGATATGGACCTGCCGGTGGTCGTTTCTTGCCGCGCCATCAACAATCTTTGGAAATACCATGGACCGGTTCGCGACCGGGAGAGCCTGACGAAGATAATCGCAGCACACACTCGTACAGGAGCACATCGAGAGTGTCATCGCGACGGCAGAGCACCGAAGACTCAATCGATTCCGAAGACGAGTGGTATTGCTACGAACTGAGGAAACTCGAAGAGCTAGAAAGACAGTCGGAGATGGAGATGACCGAAGTGTTGATCGAGGAAGAAGAGCACGAAGCTTACCAGCCGGACGAAGAGGTGAAGGAGAGGATGTCGTTCGTGCTGAAGGAGCTCAAGCTCAAAGCTATCACGAAGCCTAAGGATCAAGTGATGAAGGAGGAACGAGAGGAACCGCGAGCTAGAATGAACGGCACGGTCGCAAAGGAGCATCGTGGCGAGGAGAACGATAGGTATCGCGATGAGAAGCCGATCCCGAAGCGAAAATCCGCGGAGAGTGTGGAGGCCGTGTTCGCCCGGGTGACCGATTACCACACCTGGGCACATGAGATCGAAGCCAAGAAAGAGAAAGAACGGCCTCCACCGTCCACGGAGGAAGGCTCCTCCGGCGAGACCTCCGGCCCGGATAGCCCCGGCCAGTCGATGGACGAAGAAGAAGAAGAAGAGCTGCCCAAGGATCTTGAAGAACAGCAGTCAAGACGCAGCTCTAACGGATCGACGTTGCGTCGCGACGGCGAGAAGGTGTTGCAGGGCTCGGATTCCCTTTCCCGCGAAGGTAGCGTAAGTGTACCACCTAGCGAAGTGTCGGTCAGCATCCCTGGAGCTTGGGATTCTGAAAGCACTGTCCTTGAAGGCCTCGAGCGCGATGGAGCCGGTAGCGCCGAGACTGCTACAACGGCGACCTTGAGTCTACCGAAGATCAAGATCGACTCCTCGTCCTGCGGAAGCTCGGACACGACATTGAAGGAGGGCCAGGCGAGTCCTGGCCCACCCGGGTCCAAGTGGAAGCTGCTCAAGGCCTTGAAGGAACGTAAGGCCGAGGAGAAGCTCAAGGAGGTCGAAGAGGCCTCTAAGGAGAACGCTATCTCTCAGGGACCCACGGCAGTGAGTATCATGATCAAGTGAGGACACGAAAACCTCTGTAAAGCGTACTCGAGATTCGGGGGTTGGGTGAGACTGTGAGTCTCTTTGTTCTGTTGCTTTCGCGTCGATTTTCATTATTCGCGCACTCTCGTGTCTATCCGCTTCCTTGTTTCTTTTCCTTTTCGTCGCATATGCGACGCTCCATTTGGATATTTATTAATGCAAACAGTATTTTCGATAACGTTCGTTGCATCACACTTTTGAATTTGGTCCGTCTTGTCGACGGTACACGCGCACGCACATCCCGGCGTTGGAAGCGCTCTTTTGTCCACCCCTGTTGGAGCGGCCGACAGCGCTTCCGCGCGCGGACAGGTTTGATGATTGGTGTAAAATTCACAATGATTGATTTCTTGCGTGCCACGAATTTATCGTACGGCACGTACCTCGAATGTCGAGTGCGCTGTACGTCGACTGACTGTAAAGCGAGAGCGATACCGCTACGAATTTAAAGATATATTTCGCGTTAAGGTTAAGGTCGTGCCACCAAGTGGCATGTATACTCAGTCAATATTGTATGCGATATCGAGAGCGAGAGAGAGAAAGAGAGCGATAGAGAGAGAGAGAAAGAGAAAGAGAGAGAAAGAGAGAGAGAGTGTGTGTGTGTGCAAGAGAATGGAAGTCAAGCTTTGCTGTCCGAAGGGGGACGATGACAGTCGTACGTCCTCTCTTCTTCACCAACCAAGGTTGTTTCAAGAGGCGGAAAGCCCGAGTCTGTCGGTTGTCTGAAACGCACGTTACAAACGGTTCTAGTCAATTTACGTGTAACACCACTAACGCTTGGCCAAGCAATATTTCTAAAGAAGGGCGAGAGGCGTCGCCCTGAAAATACGCGCGATCGATGGTGGATCGATTGTCGAGGAACCCACGCCGGCGATAACCCGCGTGCGGCCACTGTGCGAAGGGAGGCTCATTTAATAGGCGTTTTAGGCGTAATTAGACTCGATGCTTTATTCATAGATGTACGCTTTATAAGGTAGCCAATGTTAACGTTAGTGTTAACTGCTGGTGTCTGCGCGACGTGGATTGGTGTTGTGAAGATACGCGACCGCTCGACGGAACCCCTAGCCGTCAAATTGCAGTGATCCTTTCAGTTCGTCGTACCCAAGACTCGTGCTGCGTCCTCCTCGTGGGAACGCCTCTTAAATTCACGCGGATCGTCGCGCCGATGCGACAGGTACACGCACGAGCGCGCATCGAATCACGAGCTGATGATCGCATTATCGTTCACGTCGAGCGTTACCTGAGAATCACAAGGGGCATAAGCGACAAGTCATATTATAGCGATAAGAAAAACGCGCGTCGCGTAGACACCGCGGATGAACTCGCATTTCGTCAAACATCGAAAACCCATCGCTCCCGAAGAACGCCCGCGAAGACATCACACACTCCGTGAACACTCGTCGAACACGCGAACCGACGTTCATCGTGAGAGAAAGAGAGAGAGGGAGGGG
>NW_022639477.1:968651-993222 GCF_010583005.1 Odontomachus brunneus
GGGGGGGGGGGAAGAAAACGGACGTGGAAACGACTCTGATGGAAATTACGCGCCGGCAAATGGGGTCCGGTATATCCGGCACGCCGCCGTGCCACGGAGGAGAGGAGAGAGCGCATTGCAGCAAAACGCACGGTGCTATATTATCCTGCAAGTCGCCGCGAAACACGCGTTTTTCGGTCTCGCACGGCTATCAGCGACGATGAGTCGTGTCGGATTCGTGTCGAGGAAGTCGATAGACAGGTGAAAGCGAGAGGGAGGGGGGAGAGAGAGAGAGAGAAATACGGAAATCCGACGGGAACTAATCGCCGATAAACACATCTCGCGCGATTCTCGACGTGCGAGCGCGAACAATAGATAGACGTATAGGCAGAGGCCATCTCTCTCAGTTCCTGACATAATAGGATATCGACGACGGGCACCTTCATCCGCCATTGTTCCGCTCGCGTCCTCTTATCACCCGCGCGAACACGATATACTACACCACGCAGTCAATTTTGCAACGTTTCTGGATACGAGAGCTTTCACTCGGCGTCTCGCGTTTACGACTCGACACTTGCAGGTGTAACACGAAAACGAAAAGAGCATGGTTTCGTTTTTGGAATCGTCGTCCTTTTATTAGCGGATCGGCGCGCGTCCGTTGAAAAGTGCGAGAACTTTTTTCAGGAAAAAAAAATAAAGTAAAGGAGGCAGAAGTAAAAGAGAAACACCGGCGATGCTCGAGTCAACGTTGCCCCGGTTATTAATGCCGTATCCGGGGATGCGCTCGTTGATGCGGCGAGATACATCGCGGGGCAATATATTCCATTCAATCGCGCGTGAACGCGGAAAAATCGATACCTCGCGTCGTAAAAGGCCCGCCGTCACGTGAGACAGTATTACGCCGACAATATCTTCGCAGCTTGTACCTTTTTACTGTTTTACTCGCTCCCTCGCGAAGCGAGCCGGCGCTTCCACGGGAATTTCGCTCGTGGATTTTCTTCCGAGAGACACACGCACACGTTGCATACACACACACACACACACACACACACACATATATATACACCGGGGCATTTCCTACGAGAGAAAATCGATGGATTCCTCCGATGACGTTTGCGTCGGCCACTGCAGACAGATTCGCGGAAACGTGATGACGCGACGCGACGCAGCGCGGAGACGCGCGTCGTCGCACCGGAGAAAGTTCGTCGATGAATACGTACACACCGCCTACACTACCACATACATCGCATACTTTACCATCACCACATATACCGCATACACACCACCACATACACCGCATATATCATCACATACGTCGCATACACTACCACATACACCACATACGTTGCGCAATTTTTCTACTGGTTCCCATCGTACGATAGTGCGGCCATGTAATGCAGAGAACGATAAGACTAATGACCGTTGTTCTATGTCGTCATTGTAGCGACAATTAGTGTAGGTTGTACCATGCATAGCATAATAGAATTATATCGCGATGTTAGGTCATTAACGCGTCGTCTATATACACCGCGTTGCTTCGGTCAATTCTCTCCTGAATTTACGTTTTATCGCGTTTTATCTCATCCTATCTGCGCCTTTCGGGAGCTACTTCAGTCCTAGATGAATCGTTTCGACCAGGTTCCGCGACCGCCAAGAAGGTCCGCGCACTTCTCCTTGCGCGAATTAGATTCCACTTCTATCTCGTCTCGTGCCTCTCGAGAATTAAGCCGGACGGAAAATAGAGATTCGTGTGTCGCGGTGATTAATTCGCGGGTGTATATACACGACGGTGCGACGGGGAATATTGCCACGACCGATTCTCTCGAATAGCTCGTAACCGAAGCATTTCTCCTTGTACTCGTCTTAGCGGACGTGCATGCCGCTGTTTCGTGATCTCGGGAGGATCTGTCGCGTTACACATACAGACTTGCGGTGATGTTCCGGCTGCGATGAAAATTCCGCAGCGATCGAACGTACGCGTTGCGAACATAGACACAGACACACACAACACACATATACCGACAGACACACTCACGTCCGACGCATATGCTTCCGTATCTAAAGACTTACAGCCGTATAGTACCATAATTAAGCTAGGAAATATTATCTCTGCGTAACTCGATGTGTTAGATTTAATTAGATGACGGGGACAGTACCTAACGGCGAGGCGTTCGAGGAACGCGCGACGACGCCGGTTTCGCGATGCCGAACGCGTCAGATGATCCCCCCGCGTTCTGAATCGAGGGTGAAGGAGCGGGGCAGGCACGCGAGAGATTCTGAAGCGATCGCGAAGACAGGAGGAATATAACGGGGGAATTTCGCCGTTCGGAGTTGTCGCGCTCGTAAAGTCGGCGAAGAGCGCGCGTAACTGAACTTTTTAATAGACTGCCCGAGAAATGTTTGCAGTTGCTGAAGCCCCGACGTGTTTACCGAGTTTCACTTTTAGAAGGACCACAAATCACCTCGTTATTTCTTAAAGCGGATATGGAGTAAGAGAGTAAGGCTTAAAAAAGAGAGAGTGAGAGACAGAGAAAGGAGGGGGGAAAAGCTGTCGCGAGACCGGCGTTGATCGACGACGATCAAGTGGACGATGACAGAGGGATGGAGAAGCAGAGAATCGCGGGAAGAGAGTGGTACTGTCCCGATAAGAGACGAGGGGACGAAGTAATGTCCGTTCAGCTAGAGAGGAATGTCCGCGAGATAGTTCCTTCGTGGATGCGTAAAGAGCGATGAGGAACAGGCGACTCCTGCGAGATCACACGTCGTCGAGCCTCGCGCGCCGATAACGACGAGAGAAGACAAGACCAAAGGCAACCGTCCCACGAAATTGCGGGGCGGAAAAGGGCCAGACAGTTTCGCTCTCGCTCGCTCCGACCGACTCGATCACGCGAGATGAACTCGCGAAATATTCCCCGACCTGCGGCATCTCATTGTCGTGGCCACGTTAAACGCGCAGCTCGATATCCTCCGAAGTCGTGCGACTCAAAGTCCTCACGACTCAAAGCGAAGTGCATTCACGGTAATTGCAATTACCTCGCAGGCTCGCGCGGCTCCGTCGCAGGCCAATTTTAATTAACTCGCGGCAAAGAAACCTCGCCGCTGCCCTCGCGTGGCGAAATTATCAACTTTTTCGCGGTAATTCTCCGTATTTCGCAGTCGGACTGTTCAGCCCCCGTCACCGTCGTCGTTGTCGCGGACGTTTCGACGTTAGTGTGCCGTTTTTAACGAGGATTGGGACGAAACTAGACGCGCATTCCGTCCGCTCAGCGCTGGAAATTGAAGGAAAAAGGTCGACTTGTTAATTAGAAACCACGGCCGCCGAGGACGATGGAACAGCGAGCTGCCTTAACGGGAAGCTCGACGCGCGTTTGTTACTCGGACCGTATCTATCGGAAGCAGCCACGCCGGGGAACTCGGCGGAGCCTCGGAATTTAAGCGATCGCTATTACGTCCCCGTTACTTCACTTCTTCACGGCTCTGAGCGAGAAATATCGTCTGGCGACGTGTATTTGGCGCGGCAGTCGGGTCACGCTTAAATAAAAATGTATATCGCACGGTAGAACGAACGAACGAACTAAGGAAGAAACGACGACACGTGCGCCAAGTAACAGTTTTGTTGAATTTACATTGGGCGAAGAACGACGACGACAACGACGATGGTGGCGATAGTAACGGCGACGTAATTTTACTTCCACTTTGGCTTTTTCGCATGCACGTACGTTGCAACAACTGTCTTGTAATAGTTAACAGACGCATTTGGCTGAGCGTTTCAACACAATATTTGTAGTAACCTTAGTTTAGATGTAGCAAGTCTTTGCTGTATCTAAACTAAGCTTACTTATTATTACTTGCCAAATCATTTGGTTATATTTACCTACGCGTTTCGTCAAGACTACTACTTCGCCGAAGCGCCTGATAACTGATTAAAGGTCTCGTTGCCAAAGCTATCTTTCGACGTGCATGGCTAAGTCGCACTATTCGCGACGGGACGCGGCAAACTCTATTATCTCCCGTACTTTTCCATTACGCGACTTCCTTGATCCTGCGCCTTGACCGACGAGGGGTTGCTACTCCGACCGTGTGCCGGGGCTAATTAATAGTCGCCGCTCTGATATCCGTGCGTTAGCAGATCCTCAGGGCGGGCGGCACCGTTGTTGGTCTCGTATATACACTCGTATATACACGCGCGATGTCGTGAGTCGCTCTTCGCCGCGAAATACCGTAAAACTTTATGGCGTCGTTGGAAGACCGAATGGAGACTGCTGACGTTCTCACCCCGCCTGTTTAACTTTACGATCGTTCTCTCCCATAAATTCGCCGTTTAATCCGCCCGCCAAGCTCCAATTATTTAATTAAATGAATCGCATAAGAGGAGCGCTCATCGATCTTCGTGGCGTGTCGTGCCTCCGCGATCTTTAGCCTTCTTCTTGCCTCTCTTGGCGCGCGCGCGCGCCCGTCGCGCAAATCGCTCGTTAAAATTCGCCTCGCGCAACGCGCTCCCTCTTGTCAACACAAACATTTCAAGAGTTCCCATTCATTACGTTTGATTAATGCCCGATCCCGCAAATTGCGACGGCTAGACTCCGAAGGGAGTGAGAGACTATGAAATCTCGGAAGAAAAAGGGGAAAAAATTCAAGAGAGACAGGGAAGGAAGGAAAGAGGAGAGATTGGCAGAAAGAGAAATGTTCGGTTCCACGAGAGGAGCGAGAGTGAAACACCCGTAATTGGATGATCCATCGATGCAAGGGATTTTAATTGGACGAGCTGCGCCGAGCGGAGCGAGTCTTCCGGGAGAATCGAGCGTTCCTGGCTCCTCGACGTTCCTGAATCGCCTTCGAGATAATCGAACGATTCGACTGGCGACCGGCATAAATCGTGTGCATAAATCGATCGCGATTTATCGCGACGCGATGCCGACTATACGATGCCGGAGAGGAGAACCGGCCGCGACGAGGATCCCCGTCAGTCGAGTCGTCGTTTCTCCGGAGGATTGGCGACACGAGGCCAATGTACGACCAGACCAATTCTCTACCGTTTCTCACTTTTATATGAGCGTATCAGAGCGGAAGGTGCGAATCTAGCGTCCAGCGACCTTTAGTATATGTATACATACACACTCAACGCTAGCGACACGGTCATTAATAATTGTATATGTATATTGTCATGCTATCTCTCTCACATCGTACAAATAATCCAGCAGACTAAGCTGAGTAACAAACAAGCGAACATACACACACATATTATAAGTGTCTAACACGCTCATAATCGTCTTCTCGTAACCGAGTTGTCAATGACTCGGACACGGCTCTGCCGAACTTTTCCTGGGCTCTCTCATCATACATCTCACTGTACGGAGTAATAACGACACATTCTCGCCATTGACACATCATCCCTCTCTCACACACACACACACACGCGCGCGCGCGCCTAATTCACATATATGCACACGCAGAAACAGACACAAACGAGAAGGTATATATCTATATATACATATATTATCATAGCCTACTACGCGGTAGATTTGTGTCAATTAATACTAATATACATATATATATATACAAATAACGAGACGTTCAGTCGTGTTTCTCAGTTGGGGGCGAAGATAAGACATAGTATATAAGCTTCCGTGTGATAATTGGGACAAAAGGGGTATCCCTTAGAGGGAGTAGCGAAGGGGACAGACGAAAACGTAGCTCGATAGCATCCCACACGCTCACAGCGCAAAGGCGAGACCGTTCGCTGTTTCCTCCCGACGAGAGACCGTCATCTCCCATGTTAAGACGATTTGCGATTTTTATCGAGTTTCATTCCGCGACAATTAAAACAACGGAACGACAGTCGACGGTAATTAAGCGAGATGGAATCTCGACAGGATCTTAGGTCGTTGTCCCGTGGAAAACGCGAAATAATTAATATTTCGCGCTCGAGTGTTATTCTTCGCGACATGTTACATGATATTTTCTTGTCTCTTTCGCCTGGCACGCCCCTTATTTGCTTTTCCCGTCCGTGTTACCCGTCGAGTGTTGTTCCGTATTCTCGCCGTAGTCGTGCAGTTGGCGGCACGATTAATTTTAATTGATCTGTGCGGCGGTCCGCTGCCAGGCGCAAACTTGCCATTTTCGATATATCGACAACGCGACTCGAGACTATTCATTACAGAGAAACTGGCCGAGATAACGAAATGATCGATCGCGCCGGCGATCCGACAGGGTCGCTTTTGCGCGCAACATTCGATTTTAGGATAATTCCTCGCAAAAAGTAGAGAGAAAGAGAGAGAGAGACTGTCAGATAAATATAACACATAATCATCATCGTCGTCGTTGAAAAATTCCGCGCGGAGTCGCGGTTCATTATTTATATTTATATTTCGTTAAATCTACCTTACATTCAACGACGCGAAAGTTTCGCTCGCAGCGAAGTGTAACGAGGTTCGTTCGTTAGGATGCAATTAAGATCCATTAACCGCTATTTAGAAAGGCTCTCTTTCTTTTCCTCTCTCTCTCTCTCTCTCTCTCTCTCTCTCTCTTCTTCTCGATGCCCGGCAAAAAGGAGCATGAGTATAACGACGACGTATGTGAGAGGCCCTCTTCGCGCGGAAGGGAAAACCCGTTTCGCTGTTCGGATGATGGATACGCGGTCGTGTGCGGGATAGGGCAGAAGAAAAGCAACGGGACGGATATTAGGGAGCGAGGGAAGGGGAGTCGCGTAGGGCAGTCTAACGGGAGGATAAATTCGTGGCCTGTAAGGAGAGTAATTTCACGGAATATACGTCTCTTGTAAAAAAGAATAGTGTGCTTACAGACGCGCGCGCAGCGACGAACGGGACGCGTGAGTAGGAGCAGACGACACGCGCCTCTCTGATCCGCTTTCTGCGACTCTCCGGACAGATGGAAATATTCAATGAACGAGGGGTAAATCGCGGGAACACGAGCGCGTTCAACGACTCCGGCGGAGATCCTGGCCGACGGCGACGACGGCGAGTTTGTCCCGTCGCAGTTGGCGCCGTGATCTATTTGATACTTTGCTGCATTGTTGCGAGGATGCAATAAGATCGTCTAACTTCCCGCGCATTCAGTATCTCCATAACTGCGAGTTACGAGTCGCATGCGGCGCATTGCGACTTCGGTACATTCAACTTGGTTAATCCATTAGTCACGCCGAGTGAGGAACTCGAGTTCCACACGGTGTCGCATCGCGGTTAAGAGTCACGTCGTGGCGTAGCCACGTTCCGTGCCGTTCCGGCGAGTCTGCCGCCGCACATAATGCAACGGCCGCATTCGCGATATCTGCATTACGAGTATCGAGGCTTCGTCAGACCCCCGCAACGGAAGCGCGAGAATTCACAATTCGTACGCGAACGAACAAATCGCGTGTGCGCGCTCTCGGCGAACAACCCTTTGCGCTGTCTCGAGGGTGCCGTAACGACGCCGCACACAATTTCTGGTCAAATTCGAGGAAACAACGGCGTCTTCAGTTTATCTCACATTTCTGAAAAAATAAAAATTGCGTAAAAATTGCGAATTAAAATTGCGTGATCTCGGTAAAATTAAGTCAGTTTCAGCGGCTCTCTGCCGCACTGAGAAGAAAAAGTTGCATTTTGTGACTCGCACTGTAATCACACAGTGAAAAAATTGTAATTAGCAGATATTTTTGCAGTGAAGTGCTAATAACCTTACATGTGTATCCTATTACTGCTATTTTTTCGTAAGAACAACAGAAAAATACAGTCGGGTGTCGAAAATAGCTATAATTTCGCTGAGATTGAGACTATTTTTTCTTTCAGTACACATTTTGTTGTTTCTTTAACGAGAAGGTAATAAAGCAGATATATAAAATTGTTATCGTTATAATTACAGCGGCACATAATGCAAGAGTAATTTCCCCGTATTTATTTCAGTATACTATTTTATAAGTTATAAGTAACAGACACTTTCCTCTCAGTGTATCAGTTGTAAAATTAACGGTAGCTGGTTTCAAAGAAAGATACCTGAGCGGGCACGAATGGGACCAGACCCAGGGGAAGCTTTATGTATATGACGTTTTCCGAGTTCTAGAAGGAATTTCGAATGCCTCTTTTTAAAGCGTAAAGGATTGAGATGTTCGAATCGACTCGTGTCTCCAAGGGAAAGAATCGTATACATAGAGGTAGACAAAATTCGACTGGCGCACTTGAAATTCCCGGCACACCTCGGCGAGGCGAAACCTCTCGCGAGTTTTCTCTGTTCCGCGACAGTCCGCGAGACAAGTCCGACATCATTAGCGCGTCTGGCTCGCGCAGAAACGACCGGAGAATCACGTCTGACGACTGCTCGTACTCCCTACTTATTGCCACCCATTGTGCGATTCATCGTGGGCGACCATCCGTGGACAATTATACGAATTCCTTGCTCATAACGACGGACCTGTCGGAATTTCACGGGACATTAAGCACTCGACATCGACGCGTAACAAGGCGCGTCTCATGCGGACGCGTCGACTCTCTTTCGAAGCGCTGCGCGCAGGGCGATTATGCAGATTACGCTCTCGGCGTGCGTTAAACAGCGCATTGTTGAGAGGAAAAAAGCGAGAGAGAGAGAGAGAGAGAGAGAAAGAGAGAGAGAGAGAGAGAGAGAGAGAGAGAGAGAGAAAGGGATTTTACAATATGCCACGCTCGTAAGCAAAACGGTTTTTCCCGTGAAAATTCTTCCAGGCGCGTCATGTGTGTGTCGAACGACACACGCGAACGCGTGTGTGACGAATTATACATATCCCGTAATTAAGACTATCGGGGCGCGAGCAACAACGGCAGCTTAGCTCAAACGCAACTGCGATACGGGCTAGCTGTAACACGGTAATACGGTAATTTAGCACGGGCGATTCGTGCGGCAACCACGGGGGTGCATCCGGGGTGCGCGCCCGGCCACGGAAGCGACAGCGACGGTCCGAGATAAATCGTGCTGTGAGCTGTGGGATGATTAGGCGAACGTGAGATCAGGTTGTGGGTCTACGACTGGCTGCTAGGCACAATTTAGGCGCATACTACGTTACTATCGTTACACATACAGCTCGACATATCATTCGCAGAAATCGCATATGCATAGCCAAACACGTGCACACGGTGTTCATGTTACCACAAAGGCACACACGTATCGCGCGCCCACGTACAAGCACTTACCCACAAACACACACACACACACACACACGTACGTACAGGCGAAATGCCTCTGGTTACCTGCGGCCATTCCCAGTTTTGGATTAACGTGCGCAGTAATTACTCGCGCGTCATCTTGCAACGAATCGGCCGATGCGATTGATTTATCGACGTCGCGCAATCTGCCTTCGAGACTCGCATGCGTTTCGAACGCTCCCTTAGCGTTTCGCGTTTGCCGTTTCCCGAAAAAGTGGAAAAATCGTCTCTATTCGTTTACGTTTATCTCCGTACGAATATGTCGACATCGGTATTCTCGTGATGGTTGTTTAACACGTTGACCGCCGTATCGACTACACAAAAGCTTAGCCGATGATTGAATTACCAAAGGCACAATCAATGTAATTCGATATTCGTGTATCTGTCACCTCGTTTCATTGTCTCTCTCTCTCTCTCCCTCTCTCCTTCTCTTTTTTTTTGTTGGCCATATCACCGGTTTTTTTCATCCAGTCGATTGCAATACACAAAAAGAAGTATCATTGCGCGAAAATCAATTGCATTTAAAAAATCATATAAATATCGCAACATAAAAGTCTGTTATACTATTGATTCTTTGTAAAATTATACGACGCAATGGTATACATTCGAAAAATATAATCTCATCCTTATCGAGCATCATTCCCCACTTTCTTCTTAACTAAAATGAAAGTATTCTACCTAAGAAAGAACTCTAATCGCGAGATGCAGTTTCCTATAATCCACATTTTAAGCGAAAGAGTAATGTTCCTCCTGTAATGAAGTAGACTTTCGTTCGAAAACCTGCTAGATATTATTCTAATTCTTTTGTTTTTTTTGTATTAAAACGAATATATTTACTTGAAGAGCAGAATGGCCTCTTGCTTGAAGTTTTCTCTTAAGAACAAGACTGGTACTTGTAGATAAAGGACGAAACGCGACTTAATAATATTGTGCTCAAATCTTAAGAATATTGTGCTTAGAATATTTTGCTTTTGATTTTAGAACTCTTCTTGAGGCCATATGCCAGGAGAGAATTTTGTCAAGAATGAGATAATATTTTCTCGAGTGCCGGCCACATAGTGGTGGCCGTTATGGTGTTCAACGTGTTAATGCAACGGTGCATATGAATATCTACGAATCGTGGTTGTATTCGCACATATCGCGCTGGCACTCGGAATTTCGACGGTCTCGATCCGAGAACGGGAGACTCCTCATTGTTATTACGGCGCGTCGCTCCGGATCTTTTACGCGCGCACGTTTGCTTACTTAACAACGACCGCTCGCGCACGTGCTGCAACGCGCACGCACGGGAGCGCGGCGGAATCGGCTTTTATGCAAAAGCACGTGCATATCGTATGCACATGTAAACAGCACGCGCGCGCGCGCGCGCGAGGAGCGGGTGTGTTCGTGCGGGCCACTTCTTCCGACCACATTAGCTTTTCCGTTCCATTTCCATTTCCATTAATCACGTGGACGCCCGCGCGACAATCGGACCCGCTCGCAAATACGAAGACTGTCCCCCGGGAAATCCATTACAGCGAGTTTGTTACGTTTTTCGAGCGATGCGATCTCGCGGCCGATCGTAATCACGATATCTCGTGTTCGTCCATGAACGTCGCAGTTACGTCGCATTACGCAAGCGACAACGCAATCACCCAAGTAAGAGCGACCTCGCTTCCTTGCCGGTAACTGGTCAGGAATTTTGGCTACTGACTAGTTTCTGACCAGTTCAAGCGACGCTCATTCCGCCAAGGACAGCGAAGATAATCAGCTTTTGACTAGCTTTTAACCAAAATTCTTTTGTACAAAATTTTGTCAAATGGCTTTTATCGTTCGATTCTGCATTGTCGAATATTATGTTTTATTATCCAATATAAAAATAACGTGTAAGAAACTTGTGTTTCAGAAGATAGAATGCAAATTGATTCACGTGCCAATTCATCATTTGCAAGTGAAAATTCGTTCATTATTGAGATCATTGTAGCTTGATCTCTAATTACCATTTTTTCTCGCTTGATCTCTGACCAGTAACTGGTTGAGAAACATTATGACCAGTTTTCCGAGTTTTTACTAGACAGAACAACTGCCCAGCATTTACTAACCATTTTTTATGGTCTAGTTTCTGGCCAGTAACTGGCCAAGAAATACTGGCCGGCTTTTTTTGTCCAGCTCCTGAATAGTTATTGCTTAATTAAGTTCTAGCCAGGAAAATCTGGCTAGTTTCTCGCTAATGGTCAGATGTGGACATTTCTCTACTTGGGTATTTGCGCAACGCGCCTTTGAATCCGCGAGTCGTCCGAGGGAGAGCGCCATTATTAAGAAGAAAAGGATTTATTGAAGGAATTATCAACGGCTATTCGTCTCGTGACACATCGCGCGCGCTGTTTGCCCGCTCGCGATCACAACACGGGGACATAAATTAGCCCGCGATAGGGGCTGACAGATCGTTCGCCGCGCGTTTCGCTCGTGACTTTCATAAAATCCCCGAGTCACCGAGAGACCACCGAAATCCGACGTCTTATCATCGCCGGTGAATCGCGGCGTTCGCGTATCGCGCGAGTCGCATTTACATATCACACGCGCCAAATATAGTTCTTCCACCTTCTCGGGGATATCCTGTTTTCGCAATGAGTTTTTAATTATGGTGAGTAAAACGCGCAGGAGCCTCCGGAGGAGGAAGGAAAAGGAGGGGAGGAGGGGCAATGCGAGGGACCGAATTACCGCGACGTCCATTAGGAGACGTGTACCAATATTTGACAGTCGTTCGCAGTTAATCGATCGTGAGACGTAACCGCGAGAAAGAAAGAGACGTAATTTCGCAGTAAACGAGGGAAAGGCCACGTCTCTCATCAATGTTTCCGCGAGGTGAGCGTGTCATTCGTTGGCCGCAGGTAAACCGGGAAACAGGGCACACAGCAAAGAGCTTTATCGTGAGCGTCCTCTCGTCGAGACGAGACGATGGCGAAGTTTCGCGTCAATTCTCCCGCCGTCAGTCCCACGACTTAGGCTGTGCCGGCTTAGGCAACCACTGGGGTGGGAATAAGTCGGTTATCGGGTGATCCGACACTACTGACCGGTGAGTAAGGTAAAGTTTACCAATACCTGGTAACTAATAACACTGGCACCTAACTCCAGATATTCTTAACTGAAGAAAATGCAGTTACAGGGACAATTATCTAGATACGAGAAATTACCTGAGATGAATAAATGGCTAGCAAACATTGCGATATCGTATATGTTTTGTACTTAACTAATATAGATGACAGAGACGCGGTTTCTGTCTGAACTATTTGTAACATTGTTTAAAAAAATCTCTCTGTTTAGCGTGCATTCTGATTAAAGTCAGTTATATTTTCTGTAAAAGTGACTATGTGGTAGAAAAATAAAAAGACTAGCGAGAAACAAACGAATGTGTAATCCTCACACGCATCTAAATTTGCTTGCACACATTGCTAGACCAGAACGTTGCTGCTATAAATTCTACGTACCACAGACAATTTTCTAGCAGATGCAAAAAGCAACGATGAATTTTAACTGTAACATTTAGAATTCTACCTGCAAAACATTTTTTTGAGTGTTATTGTTTTGGTTTTTACATACAAATATTTAAACCCTTAATGTAGAATATATGTATATATGTGTTCTAAATTGAAAGTGTAAATATACGTATTTAAAGACCAGAATAATAAGAATGTCCAGAGTTAGGTATAGCAGTGTTATATATATTAGTGCTCAAATATTGGCACTTTTTTGCCTCTTTTGCCGAAAATGAAATTCATCGAATAATTCGCGATGATCCCGCGATGAGAACGTACCGGGGCGCAAAGTCTCGACGAGCGGCCGCTTCTTAAGTCGCACCTGCATATCATCGGTATCGTTTCATTGAATGTCACTCATATCATTAACGAAGGGGCGGCACGAGCGAGCACGTGAGCTCGCCGCCGTCGATCGATGTAGTACAGCGAAGATTTCTTAAGGCTTCTCTACCTACCTAGCGAATAGCGCCGTCAATTGACGACTAGTGTCTAAGCGAATTAAAGGGAAACTATGTTGTTAAGGCCTAATATAGATAACGGTGAAATTCGTTAGAGACTAATAAGCGACACACAGGGGTACCTACGTACACACGTACGCGCATGTACGTTCACACACAGACACACGTACACGCGGTACACGTTTTGGTTGTTAAGCGAACGCTTATCAGAATTATATTCGCGAAGCGATACTATATTTCATGTAGATATATATACTATTGAGTTGTACGTATATATATGTATACTTCCTCGCCTTCGAGCGCGTCTCGTGAAACGCGAACAAACAGTTATGCGCGCGCTCAATGTCATCTATCGATCTCCCGAGTGTACATGATACACGGCGGGCACCGGTCGACCCATAACGCGGCGAGATTTCGACGAAAAATTGACGCGGCGCAAATCGGAAGTGTCGCGTCGACGTTCACCGCGGGCGCGGCTGGGGCGGGAGGGCTATTTGCGATTTTAGCGGGCGGATTCTGCTAATATGGCTGTCACCCGTGCGAAACTCGCCATCTCTATATTATGAATAATTAATCCAGGTATCGTTCTCCGAGCTGCGCCGCGCGGCACAAAACATCACTGCGCCATACGCGGCACGAATTCACGGGCCGGTGATGAAATCTGTTCCCGCACGATGGGAACGCGATAAAGGTCGCGCGCGAGAGAGAAAGAAAGAGAGGAAAGATTCGACCACCGCTTTTATACGCGATTTTACGCGATTTTTACAAACGTACTTTTGCCTGCTTTTGCAACGACTTATACACAATTTTAACTGGCGACGCGGCGTTTCCAAATCGTTTCATTTCATCCCGACCGGACAGATGATTCCCACTGTCGATTGAACGATACGTCCTCGTTTAATGGCCCCTCGTGAACGCGTGAGATCACACGCGAGCAGTACGTCGCCGAAGAAAAATGGCGATCGAGCAATGGATTTGTGCGCGCGCCAACGAGACGCTCTCGAAGGCCACCACTTCGTGGCTAAACGTGAAAACGAAACGAAACTCGTCGTGCTCCAGTGTTGTCTAAGCTTTTTAAGCGAACAGAGAAACCCCTTTCCGCGAGACTGTTTAAGAGAGAGAAAGAGAGAGAGAGAAAGAGACAACGAGCGATTGAGCGGGAGAGAGAGAGCGGGAGAGATAGAGAGAGAGAGAGAGAGAGAGGATGCAAGAGAAGAGAGAGTGCATGCTGATGAAAGACAGAGGGAGAGAAAGAAAGAGAGGGAGAGACTGCGACTCGAGCGAATGCGGGGGAGTGAAATTGCAGCGTGACAGAGTGCGGAGGGATGCGCGAGCGAGAGACAGCGTTAAGGGACGAATATACCTGCGGCTCTCTAACTCTAAATATTTATTACACTTGTTATGCTATCGATAAGTTTATAACGTATCTCTATCGTGACAGAATTTACGAGTATTGTACGTGATATTATATTTATACGGGCTGTTACACACTATCTCTCCGAAACTTCCATTTTTCACCGCGCGACCGAGCGAACGACGTGCAGCACGCGAACGGGCGCAGGAGAAGGTGACAAAGAGAGGCGGAAGAGGAAGAAGTGAAGAAGCAAAGAAAGAGGAAGAAGAAGAGCAGGAGGCGACTCGAGGAGACGTGGAGGAAGCGCGAGTACAGCGTCTGACACGACCGCCGCGGATACATCCCTTTCTCGCCGGCCGGAAGTATCGATTAGTCCCTGAGATTTTCGTGTTCCAGGACTGTAGAGCCGACGTGGCGGGAATTTATTGAGAAAAATCGGCGCGCTGGGGGGCCGCGTAGGCCGAGAAGAGCCTGATGCGAAAAGAACCACCCCGGAAGGTCGAGACCCCCCGAGCTTGCGATGGCACCAGAGGGTGCTACACCGACGGAATTTATCACGAGCCGAGTGTGGACTCGAGCGAACGAACGAACGATCGGGCCATGAATCCGACAGCCTGACAGACGACAAAATGCCCGTGCTTCTTCGAGGTCACCGGCGAGCCGAGCCGAAGGTTGATTAATGGCGACAAGCGAGACGAGAATGGGTTCGACCTGTCCGACCGACGAGAAAAGGATTAAAGTGTCGGCCTGTAGTCGAGTCGGCAGAATGGAAGGAAGAAAAAGAGAGAATGAATGAGTGAATGAATGAGCGAGAGAAAGAACGAGAAAGAAAGTACGCTTAGATCGTGTGATGATGCGGCCGATGGAACAATAGACTCGAGGCGGTGAGGAAACTGCAGCTGGTGATGCGAAGGGAGAGAAACCAATCGAGTCATGAAAAAGGAGGTCGTAATCTAAACCAACCGGCTAGGAAAAAGGGAAGATGAAGAGGATACAGGATACGGAATTCTCCGGCGAGAGAGAGAGAGAGAGAGAGAGAAAGACCACAGAGAGATAGCGCAAAAAGGTTGCTTCCTTTGAAAAAACCGTGCGAATGATAGCTTTCTCTTCCCTTTTTCTATCCCACCGGTCGGCGCAGGAAGAACGACGTCGACGACGGGCTCTTTCTCCCCGGACCTTCGGCGGTTTCCTCCGACGCATCCTTCTCGTCCTGGCGCGTTCGTAATTCTCCCTCGAGGCCGCTCTCCCGAGTATCTAGGTTTATGATGGTAGAGCGATTCACAAGGCAGAGCATTGTGCGTGCGTGTGGGCGCGCGGCCATGGAAATTAGAGCGAGAAATTCAGCGCAATCTCGCAATATTCATCGCCGACTGGTTATTAGAATATCCGGCGTTACGGCAGAGAAACTCCTACGGACTCCTGCCCGGAGGATCTCTCCCTGTAACATAACGTAACGTAACGTAACGTAACGTAACGTTACAAGTCGCGAGCCATTCTCTTTCCATGGCCGCCGCGCTCTTCATCCAAGACTGCGCGAGGAACAATTTCCCCCTGCGCCCCCGAGAACCCTCCACCCATCCAGATCGTTCGCGCGATCGGCATCGCGCGCTCTCCATTTCGTTTTTCGAACTGTTACTGAGCTTGTTTTTAATAAACTTGTTTTTTTGTTTGTTAGAACGGCAACGTACCTGTCGGCGAATCTGGTGGACGGGCGAACGGGTGAGTACTCTGCTGTGCTTCAATTGAACATTTTATCGGGCTTTGTGTTCCTCTTCCTTTCTCCCCGGGGCTACTCGTGACAAATATTGTATTCATATTGTGACGCAGCCTTTCCAAAACCAGCCCTTTTCGAGCTATTGACGTCTGAATAGTATTCAATGTGTGAGAATATTTTGTAATATATCGGAAGATATATCGTGATATTTTTTTCTTTTTTTCTTGCATCATATATTAGGCGCGCGAGAAAATAAATTACGCGGCGGCAGGAGAAATATCTGCGGTTGGTAGGGACGATTCGAGATAGCCCGATCATTTTTCCAAGGTGTCAAGTGAGAGACGGGCTGAAATCTACGATAAAATTTCGCTCGATCTTTCGTCGTTCATTACGTAGATGCTCCTCCGATAAATTTCCATTTTGAGTCGTGCGAGCGATTCGACGAACTTCACAATCTGTCGTCTCCCTGCGACATCCTACGAAACCGCGTGAATGGAAGCTCTTACAAGGAGACGTTTCTGGGAGTATACCTCATCAATTTTTATGCGCTTCGAATATATTGCAGAGCGGCTAAAAATAACAGATACGTGTCTTTCTTGTGTGTACTTTCTTGCACGTCTAGAGACTGAAACGATTCTTTGAAACTAATCTTTAATTATAAACAAATCATTTCCGGAGCCATGAGAGAAAGACACATGAGAAAGTGTTTTACAAAAAAAGTTTCAAGATATCTATTGTATTTTATGATTCTGTGCATTTAATTCTCAGAAAATTTCATTTTCTTTATACCATTGTGTTTTTCATTATTTTTAAGAACTTTAAAATTTTTATAAAAATGAAAATTGTGAAGAAAATTTCACGCCAAATTCAACTATAAATAATCAAATTACTATTTGAAAGCGCACTTTTGCGATGAGATGTAGACACGCGCTGTAAGTAGTTATAGTCTAGCATGTGGACAGACGAAATAAAGGACAAGCGCCCTTGTCGCCTTTGCGTGCTTGTGCGCGTTATTTATAGCACGTCGTATATAACTTCTATCTAAAAAATGTGATCTCGAGAAGTCATTTCATTATACATCGTTGAATCTGACGATTATCTTAATCATAAGAATAAAAGCATAGAAGAAGCCCACACAACGCTTAAAATAGGAACATAAGACGTCTAAAAGACGTTTTAAAGACATCGGAGTATAAGACGTCTTTAAAAGATAAGAGTGTAAGACATCTTTTAGACGTCTTGTCCTGATTTTAGACGTGTTGTGTGGGAAGCTGCCTGTATCATGTTTGTACAGTCACGACAATTAGTTGGGTCTGAGATGTAGTCTGGACCTTCGAAATTCTGAGATACGGAGCATCTAGACTCCACGTTCTCTTTCAAACGTTTTCTCGTTAGATCTTGAGAAAGTCCAGCCGCTCGGCATATTTCCTTCGCCGAATCGTAGTTTCCGCTACGTATCATCATGACCCGCTCGACAAATCGAGCGATGTGCTCGATGAATTATTTCCGAGAGGAGCGTTTACGTAACAGGAAACAAATATTCCCTGCAATTTTACACAGGCCTTACCTCAGTTCGATACGTCGCCGCGTCACGTATCGAATTCGTCGGAGCGTTCCCCGGCGCTGAGGAGGACCGAATGTAATTTTATATCCGCGTGCGAATCGACCAGGCATAGATTCGCCGACTCGACTTGAACTTGGATTCTCCCGAAAACTTCCTAACAAGCGCGAATTTCCATTGCGTACCGTACACGGATTTTCAGAAGCGCTTTGCGAATCGCGCGAGCGCACGGAGAAATCTCCCTTAGAACCGTGGCTAAGTTCGTGGCCACAGATTTGATATGAAAGTTCACTTCATTTTCCCACTTACGAGGGTATCGAGCGCCGGAGAGACGCTACTCTCCGCGCGCTCCCTTTATCGGCGCCCGTGATTCTTTCGGATAGCAGGGCGTTCTCTTCAAGCTCCCGCTTGATCGCGGAGTATTACTCTGCAGACGCGTGATACCACATCCCGGCCGAGAATCGCATACCTTTGGGAACGTAATCGCACGTGTGATATCTCGCAACGGATGTGAGGAGGTAAGGGAGAGGAGAGTCCAGAATTGGTGCGCGAGCGAGCGAATCGCCTGCAACGACGGATCGACAGGATCGTGTTTACAGAGACACGCGCTGACGTAACTTCCGAAATCTTCTGTTACAGACACCCGGGTGACAATCCTTTCTACAGCACCATCGACAGCATGCCGGACATTCGACCGCGACGGAAGTCGATACCGCTGGTTTCCGAGCTGGTAGGTAGCCGTTTGCCCATTAACACCATTCCGCCATTGTCTCTCCGCGTATATACATATGTATAAGTACACTGTGTACACACATACATATATGTACATTGCCTGGACCGTCCGCATACATTCGTCGGAAATAATTACCGATCCGACGAAATGTTCTCGTTGTTGTCGTCACCGTTATCGACGTCGTCCTCGTCGCCGTCGTCGTCGTCGTTGTCGTCGTAGCAGCAGCAGCAGCAGCAGCAGCAGCAATAGTCGCCGTTCTTTCCTCATGATCGTCGAGAAGTCGTTCGACATTAAGCGTGACCCTAGCGCGTTCTCCTCGACAGTACGCCACGGGAATGACCTCGCGATCATCGCGGTGAGATTACGTGGTCGGTTGAATTTAATTAATTCGCTCAACTAGCCCCCGGGCCGTCCCCCGTGGCGCGCGCGGCTGTTTTAGAATTTTAACGCGTAACGCTTTGTGATCGTATTCCGCGTTTGCGCGCCGGCGAAACACAGCCGGAATTAATTATCGCGGTGTAGGCACGCGCGGCGTGTGCACTTTTGGCCGCCGAACTTGCCGAACGCTATGAATTATATCTCTCGTGGTATAAATTGCGCGAGCGTTCACCGACACGCGGCGCTTCCCATAAACTGTTTCTCCGATGTTCCTGTCGAGCGTGTACACACACACACACACATAGAGAAATTTCATTCCACTCTGCCAAGAAAAACGACTACTCAGAGTTAACTTCTTTTCTTTGAAGTAGTGGTTATCTTCAACAAAGAATTATTTTCTTCACAATAATCTTAAAATATATATTCACTCTGCGAGAAATTATCCGATGAAAAATTGACAAACGGATATTTCCGATCAATATCCGACCAGCAAGGATTCGACGAGAAATGTCGGTTCTTAATATTTTCATCGATTTACCCGATGAAATACCATCACGAAATATCCGATTAAATTTAATCGGACACAAAAACTAATCGGTATTTGATCGAAAGTATTCGTTTGTTAACTTTTTATCAGATAATTCCTTTCAGCGTATCACGAATTTTTAGAAAGGGTTGTTATATATTAAACGGAGGAATTTATTCTCCCTGCAAGAATATTGCGAAACTTCAAGAATTTGCGAAGAAAAAGTTGATTCGACTCCATATAGCAAGCTAATCGAATTTAATGTTCTCGATTGAAGCGCTAAACTTACTAGAATTTAGAATACAGTTCGAGTAAGTGCTTACGATAAACTTGTGATGAATTTATCATAGATTCGCAGACATACAAACTTGTGGGAACGACTAACATTTATTTGAGTGCGTATTTTTCTATGTGTACTCGTATGTGTATATATACACGCGCGATAAATATTCTTTTTTATTTCGTTCACGTCTCGCCGCGGAGAGAGTCTACGACTAGAATGGTCGCGCTCGGAGAAGCCGAGTGAAATATTACAAACTGGAGAACGCGGTAAATCTATTCGCGGGACGCCGTTTCGAGTGTCGAAGCGAGATATAAAATATGAACCGATATTCGGCACGCGAGCAATCGAGCGAAAGCGAGAGAGAAGGAGAGAGAGAGAACGAGAAAAAGAGAAGGTTATCGATTATGCTAATATACTTGGCTACCACGACGACCGTGCACGACTACTCGATGCCGTTACGTTTGTTTTCTCGCGTTTTCCCGGAGAAAAGATCCCGCGTCGACTCCGTTCGCCGTACGCTCCCCTCGCGGATTTCATCGCGTAAATTATAACGGCAGGAATTACACTTGGGACTTAATTAGTTTTTCCTCCGCCGGGAGGAACTACTCTCTCTCTCTCTCTCTTTCTCTCTTTCTCCCTCGATCGCGACGCGGAGCTTCTTCTCTCCCGCAACTTCATTCGCATCTCGCGAGAGACAGTGACGACGGCGAAGGGAAAGACGACGACGACGGCAACGACGATGATGACGACGATGTAAAATACCCTCGTCGCGAGATCTAACTTTGTGTGTCACGTACGACGCATCCGAGGATTCGCTGCGCGAGAAGCGGGAAAAGAGGAAGAAGAGGAGGTAGAAGAAAGGCGAATGTAACAGAATTGAGTCGGCAGAGCGTTCTCGCGCTTCGTCGTGCAACGAGGCGAAGCGAAATGTACCCTCGGATGCGCCTCGTACCGAACGTGTCGTGACCTAATTGCGTGTTTTACGTTTCAGTGTTACCGTCGCTTTCCGCGACGAATCGAATTGCCACTTTTTTCTCTCAAAAAACAAAAAAAAAAATAGAAAAAAGCCATCGCAACGCGCCAGACGGTCGAATTCTGGCGAGATATTCTCCTCTCGTGTGTGACCTTCGCCACTTCCCGCCCCCGCTGGTTCCTCCACTCAAAACACCGGTGCCCTCGTTACTCTCTCAACGTCTATCTACATCTGCCTACTTATCGGCAGCCCGAATACGCCCGCGAGCAAAAAAGAACAAGAGTTAATTCGCCGAACGCTGCTATCGACGAAATTTCATTATCCCAATGCGGCACTTCATGATCGTCAGTTAACAAGGGCGATGCGATCGGCATAGTCGTTCCTGCCGCAAAATCAACATTCGCGACCGATTTTTTGAAGCCGAAGTACTCTCGCTCTCCGCGACGAGAATACGTCTCTCGTGTTCGGAAATAAGGGCCATGACACACTGAAAAACGTAAGCAGTAAGCAAATTGATCAGTTACTGTCGCTGATTCTTGCACTGTAAGAAGAATCATCGAATGTGATCGGTCAATATTCAAAAATTTGCGTATATTACTCTGCTTACTACTCTTACTGCTTAAATATTTCTGTGTTCAGACTCTAAAGGTCTTCCCGCAGGCAAATTTCCGTAAGACATAACCGTAAGACATAAACTTAAGCTACAGAAGCAATTAGGATAATGCTTTATCTTTGGAAGAAATAATAATGGTGTAACTAGAACTTTTAGACTGAATAACTAGAATTTCAACCGGTTAGCTCTAGTTACTTCTGCATAACAATCAGTTTTACCGTCAGTTCTATCTTCTTCCAAAGTATACAAAGAAAAAACAATATCTTAATTGGTTCTTCAGCTTAAGTTTACGTCTCACGTCTACGGTTACGGAAATTTGTGTGCGGGAGTCCTGACGCGAGGGAATTTGCTGTTTGAAATTTGGGTCGTTTAGCGGTCAAGCGGTTTATTCCTTTCGGGCGAAAATCGTCCTCCTGGAGCGCGCGAGTCGACCCATGCGCCGTCGTCGTCATCATCCTCGGCGACGACGGGCAAGGGGACTGGTCGAGAAAATTGCGCTTGATTTGCAAGAGAAATGCAAAACGCGGCTAGTCTCGGGGATTTCGTATTAAAAACGCTTCTCTCAGACGCGTCCTGCATTCTTTACTTGTCTCAATTATCCTTGTGCGCACGACGATGATAATAAAAACGTCCCGCCTACGTCACGGACGCCTTGGCGACGTGCGACGGCGGGGTGCTTGCGTGTGCAACTAGTGCGTGATACTTTAAATGAAATTCTTAAGTAACTTATCGATCGCGCGCGCACGCGCCGGGGAGGAAAGCCGCTCTCTTCTCCCCCTTCTCCTCAGATAGGAATAAGTGTGTCGCGTAGAGCGTGATTTAAGTCGACCCGGGATGGGGGGAGCGAGGAAAGAAAGCAACCTGAGAAAACAAGACATCGACGATAAAAAGCGCGCTCTCGCGTCGCAGTTCGTAAGAGTGCGGCCAAAAGATACTCCCCGGTTTCTTCGTATTCGATTTCCCAATTAATTTTGTTGCAGAACGAAAAATAATCACGAGTAGATTATAAATATATAAGCTTCAAAATATACTCTTTTATTCCCAAGAAAATGGGCTCCAAAAGTTTCAAGTCCGATAGCCAGCAAAAAAGAGAACTAAAGAATGCAATTAATTATGCAGAATATCTTTATGCAAAGCAGAATGTCTTTATTCAAAATATCATTTACATCAAGAGTCGTATCGCTCTAGTTCTCGTTGGAAACGACAAAATTGTGGCAGTAGCAAATATCAGATGCACATAATATAAAATAACAAAACGGACGGTTGTACATGGAGAAAAATATTGTAGCAAAAATTACAATGCAATTTTAGTAGTCCGGGAATAGGTTGGCACTATTACGAAAATTATAATAAAACATAGTAAAAATGATCATAAATATAGTAAGACTTATCGTATGTTATGGTTATGGTCATTTTTACTGTGTTTTATTATAATTTTCGTAATAGTGCCAGCCTATTCCCGGGCTACTAAAATTGCACTATAATTTTTACCACAATATTTTCTCCGTGTGCGAACCTCGCAAGTTCAAACAATTGTTTCGAGAGGAAATGAAAAGTCTCGTTGAAGTGCCTGGTGGAAAAAGGAGCAAAACGTGAGTTTGACGTAATCAATATCACATTCTGCCGGACCAAGACAATTCATTGATTATCTTGGTTCTTGGGAACGATAAGAGGCTACATTTTGAGACTTATATATTTGTAATCCACTCGTGATTGTCTTTGGTTTTACAACAAAATTAATTGGGAAATCGACTAGCAAGAAATTGGAGAACATTGCCTATGGTTACTTGACGGCAATCTTTGAATAATTGAAAGAGAAAGCTGGCGCCAGCGATTGACTGACCGAGCGATCGACCGACCCGCGCGCTCCTCGATGACGCACCTCGCGACGCGCCCCATTTCGATAATTGCGGATCCTCAAGATCTCGTCAAGGATCAAGGCCCATTCGTTTTTCCCCACAAATTTTACCCGATGTTTTAGAACACCAACCCACCGTCACCCTCGTCCATCCCTCACGTCTCACGAGTAGAATGGTACACTTTCCACCCTCCCGAATATAAGGATCCTCGTACCCACTACTCTCTTCGAGTGAATCAGTACAAATGTTTCTGATCGAATCAGTCAGAGGAGAATTGTCATCGATTTTCAGTGAAGATACTCCCACTTTACTGCTCCATGTGTTTCTCACTGATTAATCACTAATCATGACACATTGATTTCAACTAATTAATCAGAATTCTAATTAGTTGGATTTCCAAATTTGTAGTATATGAATTCATTGTACGCTGCACGAAGCCCAACTTTTTGCGTTCGTGCATGAGAAAAAAACCTTTGATTGGATTAGGAAAGAAGTTTGGCCCTATTTTACGGCATTCGAAAACTTAAGTTATTATTAGTATTTATAATATGTATTATTTTATTGATAAATACTTTCATCTCTCTCTCTTTCTTTCTTTTTCCCATTTCTTGCAATATTTCCTGTACGTTTCGTCAAGGGTCCTAACGATACTCGTTTATTTATTTGCTTATACCATAGGTATAAGCAAATACTTTTTTGCTTATACTTTTGCTTATACTTTTTTGCTTATACTTTATTTATACCCATTTATACGTATCTTTTTGAGTCATTTTCTTCCAAATGGTAAGACGCATTATTTTGATACTTACGTACCCTTAATCTACTTATGATCTGAGTAGCTACAATTTCATCAAAAAATAACTTAAGATTTCGAGTGCCACAAAATATGCTTATAAGAACTTAGCCGCTCTCTTCCTGGTGAAGTATAAACGAGCCGGAGATTCCGGTTGAAGTTAACAGAATTCTGTTAACTTCTTCAAGTTCGAACTCTTGTCAACTGGAATAGAATTCGGACAACTTCAACTGGAATTTCCAATTCGTGCATCGGAAATTTGATTAATCCAACCAAACTTCTTTCTGGTGTTGCGATAGAATCAACGGCTTTCGTGCAATTTGCGTGCAACGGTATTGTTTGCATTTGCAAACTGCATCGATAATGGTAGCAGTTGCTATCGACTGATTCTTTCAGCAAGGTTTTACCGATTGCGTTGCTATACCTATAACTGAGTGAGACAGTTACAAGTACAACGTTACAACGAGGAATACACTGATTGTACTTTAGAGAGTACCCTCTTTAGATTCCGCAGTCCGATGTCTGTTTACCCCTGTGTGTGTTTAATGTGTTAACAGTTTTTTTATATACATATACACACACTTATATATATATATATATATATATATATATATATATATATATATATATATATATATATATATATATATATATATATATATATA
>NW_022639477.1:993398-1016729 GCF_010583005.1 Odontomachus brunneus
TATACACACATATATATATATATATATATATATATATATATATATATATATATATATATATATATATATATATATATATATTTACATATATGATTGCTGTGTCTTGTACAACTCGGGGATCCTATATGAGGATTCGCGACGTATTTTTACGTCTTTTACCGATTGCTGTGCGACATTACGTCGCGCGAGAACAAAAATGTCCAGGCAGTCCATGAAAAGCGCGGAAAGATTACTGGGTTATAATAGCGCGGTGTGCGCTTGCGTCGGAAAAATTCGCGGCGGTGACCATGCACCGTCGGCCAGCATCAGCGATGCGAAAATTGACTGACCGCACGTGAAACGCGATTATCGCCCAGTAATTTCGCCGGCGTCCGAATTCACCACGGAGACATAAATTCCCGGAACGCGAATCATCATTGATGCGCGCACGCGCGTCCCCGACGCGACGTTCTTCGCCATCTTTTTCTTACGCAAGGTGGCGCGCGAGTTTCGCATTCTCTTGTCCCGCTCGCGCATTTTATCTCTCCGTGGTGTGATGGTCGGTCCTAATTAACGTCCATTAACATCGTCTTTGTTGCCTCTCTTGTGTCTAACTTTTATAAAGTACACTCATATGCGGATCGTAATTAAAAAAAGAAAAAAAGAAAAGCCACAACAGCGATACACGTACTAACCGGCATATAATGCTATTTTCTCTGTTTGTTCTCTGTGGCGCCCGTTGTTGTATCCACCTGAACACCTGAAAAACAAAACCACTCACTGAAAAAAACCTCTCAAAAAATCTCAAAAACTCTACCTCCAGGTCTTGAAGGTACTAATTAAATGCCTCCAAATCGATTGAACGCTTGTTCGAACGTTTTTGTGCATGCACAATTTTCTTCTTTTTTTCACTTTTGGACTCCGTTCGCACTGGCTGACGTTGACACCATTTTACTTTGGTATTCTGTCCTCCTTTCGTGCACATTCCACGATTGCTCACGATTCCTTGTTTCTCCCCGGTTACTCGATCTCTTCTTTCTTTCTTTCTCTTCTCGTTCTTCTTCTGCTTTTCATTTCGATGTATCTAAAGTTCAGACACGCGCGCTGATTCCCTTTTCCGCTGATTTTCCGCTGTGACGATGATGTGCATGCCCTCTCATTGCGAATCGTTGAAAGCTGCGTGCGCCCATGCCGCCTTCTCGGCGAAGCCGGCGGAATCAACGCCGCGGAAACTTTTTGATTACATCTCTAATTTGATACGAGTCCGTTACACGTGTACTAGTCGTTAGTAGATAGAAGTCAGAGTAATTGCGTTATCCGCAGCACATGCAATTTCTATTTTCTGCGAATAAAATATCGAGTGCGAGGAAAACGGCATGCAGCGGGTCTCCAGCGACTCGTTAAATTAAAGCTGTTCTGAGTGTTTTGATCCGTATAATTGAAGACCGGCAATGTTTGCGCATCAACGAGACGCATTGTTTTTGTGCTTTTTAATGGCTTATTTGTAATCATGTATTTCGCATGTGGATGTATAAATTACGTTTCCAATGAGAAAGAACGAGAGAAAAAGAGAGATAAAAAAAGGCGCGCTTTTCACCGATGAATCGTCCAACTAAACTCTAGAGGAATAATCAATCGGGGACTTCCCCTCTCTCTCTCTCTCTCTCTGTCTCTCTCTTTCCTTCTCTTTTTCTCCGTTTCGCGTGCGCTTCAACTTAATCTGCGATCGCCTAGCGATTACCGCTAATCTCTCTGTCTCTCGGAATAGAAGAAGCGATCAGTCCCGTCAGATAAAATGATTTTCTTCTTCCACCGATCTTACACCGATTATCTCTTTCTCCCACCTTGCATGCGGAATCGTACGTTCGCTGTCCCTCCCACCGGTATCGTCGGCATTTCGCACGAGTGCCTTGTGGGTGGCTTGGCTAGTAGTGATACGTGTTGCGAATAGCGAGGAGAAATATCGGGTAGCTGTAAGTAGATGTCTCGATGGTGGAGCTTAAAGGCAATTCGTTTAAAACGAGAGCTTCCTTTGACGCTCTCGATCCTTCCTCCGCCTTTCTCGCGCTCACTCGTTCGCTCGCAAACGCTTTCCATCGGGGCCGGGGAAAAGCGTTTGCGGGTGGAGTGCAGCGTGGAAGGAGGATGGGCGCCGACGATATCGTTAAGAAATGACATCACTCGGGACTCTCTCTCTCTCTGTCTCTCTCGCGAGAGACGAGATTGAATTGCCACGGTGCCACCTCGCACCGCCACGTCGTCGTAGCATCGCGTCCCTTTCTTCCCGATCGAGGGACGGCTAACGCGCGATAAAAAAGGGAAATAAGAGTCGAATAAAAAGAAGAGAGAAAACAATAACGGGACGATAGCGCTGGTTACAGCGAGCGATAAAAACGAGATTAGCGCGCGCGTGGAATTAACGTCCGATTATCGGGACGAAACAATGGCGCGTGGCACGGTTCGCGGAGGCTCCGTGCATAATATCTTAATTGAAATCTATGCTAACCACAAATCCTATGGCGCGCCGCACCTACCAGACGCCATAAGCTAATTGGATTAGATTTTCTCTCGGTCGAGATTCACCTACTCTCTCTCCCTCTCTCTCTCTCTCTCTCTTTCTCTCTCTATTTATCTATTTCTCCGTCTTTCTCTTACTCTGTCTCTTGCTCTCACTCTATTTTCTCGTATTTTGTCTCTTTCTCATCTTGTTATTCCGCCATCTGATTTTCACATTTCTTTACATTTCCGACTGATTCGCTTCTCGCTCGTCTACACTCACTCTGTTCTCTTCGTCTTTCTCTCCACCTGTCTCACCGATTCTAATTTCTCTCTCTCTCTCTATCTCTCTCCGTCTCTCTCACGACCTTGTACAATATTATTACGTGCGAGAATACACATATAGACGCGCGCGCCATTTCCAATCGAACATGTAAATCCATCTCCACGTGGGACAGAGCCCGAGCTTATTAAGCCGGGTCGACCTCTGATTAGCCTCTCGTACAATTTCCGCCTAGAGTCTCGGGATACACCGCGGTCTGTAATCCGGATGTTCGAGAGATCGCGATCTTATTACTCCGGCGCTGACACTCGCGATATGGCGAGTTTCGCGCTCGTTGGCCGGCGCTTATATTCGCGCGGACATGAGAGTATAATCGCGGTGAATATATTAGCGTTCGCAAATATTTACGCGGATTCGCGAGGAGTTCCGGCTGCCGGGGGATGATACGTTCGTAAAATATGCTCAAACGCATGGTCAGTAGCTACACACGGAACGACTCATTAAATATGTAACGCCTCGCAAGCGAGTGTGCGCGCGTGCCTGTCTAGATACGTAAATGTCACGCGACTGTATAAGTTTGCGGGTTAAATATAGAGGATCCAGGAAGAGAGGCTTCTTTAACATTTGCGGTACAATCTTCTGGGCACGCGGCGCGAAGGGCCGCGAGTGTATATACGCGTCGCACCTACACTCACGCGCTTCATGAAACTTGTAAATAGAAGTTGGACCTCATCGATATTTCACTTGGCATGCGAGACTGCAATGTCACACCGCTTCCTTCACGTCACAAGATTTCTCTTACTTCAGCTTTTGATCTTTCGTACTTTCTTTCTTTCTCTCTCTTTCTCTCCCTCTCTCTGTTTCTCTCTTACCCTCCTTGTTTTTTCTGTCTCACAAGTTCTCACGAGCTCGTCAAGGCGGATGCAATTTAGTCTCGATGTGAACTTGCTTCTTTGAAGTGTACTTCGTGTATATACTCTGATTAAGAATGTATATACATATAAATATCTATTTTCTTCTTGTTACTACTACTCTAGAATATATATTTTGTATATATTGCATAAAATTCTCGTTGCACACACACGTACAAAGGACAGTCTCTCTCGCCGTGTCACTTCACTATTGCTCCGACTCATGAGCAATCACCTTTTCTGTGTGTGTTGACTTCGATGTCAACGGATATATTTGTAAATAACACCCCACGAGAACTTCTTCTTCTTCTCGGTCACTCTCGTTTTTTTCATGTTCCTCGATCTTCTCTCTTTCTCTTATCCACTCTGTGCTATTCTCCTTTCTCTCTTTCTTTCTCTCTCTATTTTTCTTTCAATTTTTTAGTCCCAGGACTTTATCGATGCCTATATAAAATAGAGAGACTGGAAGGTGCCACTCGATTGTCAGATGCACATTAATTTCTATCTTTTCCCAGACCATGGCGGCGACGAAGAGGAACGCTGGCCTGACATCCGCCGTACCGCGGGCGACGCTGAACGACGAGGAGCTGGTAAGGACTTGCCCTTTAATCGCTATACTTCATCATCGCCACTTCGCGTCACCGGTTAATAAACCAAGAAGAAACGTGTTTACCCCGACGCGCGAGCTGCGGAGGGTTTAGCTACCGCGCTACCCCGTTGGTATTTAAGTACTCTTTGCAAGAGGGAGACGACTGAGCCCCCGTTCTAGCGACATTTTGCACTGTACCGCGGTGCGTATCACGCGGACGCGCGTGGACGAAGCGACGACGCGACCACCGCAACGTAAAATCTCCAAGCGATAATCGCTCGGACCTTGCTTTTATTATCGTCCGTCACGCGCGATAACGTAACCAAACGCAAAAGAAATAAACCTCGCGCAAAAGAAATAAAGGTCAAGTTCGAGGTCGAAAGTGCAGGGACACGCGCGTCCGGTTTGATCCGCGCGAGCGTTAGGACCAATGTGTCAAAGATGTTAACGTCGACCGAGAAGAAGAGACACACGCGCTGACACGCGTGTCTCTCTGTCTCTCTCTCTCTCTCTCTGTCTCACTCACTTTCTATCTAGCTGTCTATCTCCCCCTTTGTGTATCTCAGGCAGGCGTGTTAGGTCGCACGTCATTTAATTTTAAGTCTTCAATACCGGCGAGATCCGCCCCGAAGGAACTCGACTTTTAACCATTGGACTCTCTTTTCTTTTCATACGAAACGTGCTGCATTTTATCCTCATTTCCACGCTATTTTCTTTCACGTAAGTGTGGCCCACATGAGCCTGTTTCTGCTCTTTCTTTCCTTTTCTCTCTCTATCTATCTCTCTACTCTGTGTCTATTTATATTACTTTGGAGCAACGCGTAGCAGCGTGACTTAGTGTAAAATATATTAGCGGCTAGGACAAAACACGTGAGCGTGTGTGTGTCTGCGCGTGGTGCGCGCTCGCGAACGTCGCGCAAACGCGTATGCGAGAGGAATTCGCGTGCATACGTGTCCACGTATCCATCAGATGAGAAAGTAGTGGTCGATACGCCAAGCTCGTCTCCTCCCTCACACACACACGCACACACACACACACACACACACACGTGTATACACGCGTGAGGATACACATAGAGAACGCCTGTAGGGATCTACGCGAAGTATCACGGCAGAGGGTACCGCGTCAGAGAGAAATAGCTAGGCTAGTGCCAGGAGTTTCCGATCCCTGTGACGTCGGATGTTCCTCGAATAACTGGTGTTCTTTTCCACTTTGACGCGCGACACGCGCTAACGAGATATATTCCGGAAGCTCGCGCATGTACAATTCATTTAGACGTCCGGCGTATACCTAAGATTCGGCCGACACCAAGGCGGCTCACTGATGGTCTCGCGAACGGTAAATACGAGCGCGGTCAACGCACGTCACACGTGGTCCTTGGCCGGTAAAACCGCAGTTACTTTCTTACATCAGCTTCCGGGAGCGAATGTCGAGAAGCGGGCTATACGGATTCAGAAAGATTGATGCACCAGAGGAACATACCGAGCTCACACGTTACTCCCATAGTGCTTCTTAGCGGATCGATGCTTTTACACCCCCGCGCGCTCTCTATCTCTCTCGCTCTCTGCCCGGATAGCACGACATCCGGAAAGCGCGCCGTCTCTCTCTCTCTCTCTCTTTCTCTTTCTCTCTCTTTTTCCTCTCTGTCACCTTCCTCTACGGAGCGCTCCACGTGCGGGACCTTACGAGGAGCAAAAGGAATGGTAGGAAAGGGAGAGCGTAAAAACGCGTCCCGAGAAAGGCGGAAGAGAGATGGCGCGTGAAAATTCTGGATGTCCGATATCAAACGTGACGGAATGATCTCCTTACGAACCGTGAGAAGCTCGTGTACGTATGCTCGCGAGTATAGGTGATCCTAGGTGATCCCTTCAAGCATGAAAGAAAGATACGGCGAAGAAAAGAATACGATAGAGACGCCCTCGAAAACCGCCGAACGACGAGAGAGTCATTCTTCTTGTTTTCGAGAGGCACGCGGGAGTAGATGCCGGGAGGTCGCCTGAAAACGCCTCTTAGCGTATCCAGTTCGCTTTGCTGTCGCGGAACCTCGCACGTGGGGTCCTCCTTAAAGAGGAAAAAAAAGAAAGAAACTAAAAAAGACTTTGCGTATGCATATGGTTTGCGCGCACTTTGAACCGAGTATGCGAGCAAGAGATCCAAAAGCACGAAGATCTCCGATTAACGAGCGAGCATTTATTTACATATGCCGATTTTTCAAGAGAGAGACTTGGCGAACATTCGGACGGACGAGAGAGAGAAAATGAAAATCCTTCGGTTCTCTGCTCGAAACGCGCGATTTTAAGTCGAGACGGCCACGGAAAATAAGAATTTGATCGAATTAACCAAATGCCTGGCGAAATATGAACATCAGAATTCCGTCTGAGAAGTTATTAGAATCTTGTTCAGGTTAACAGGATTCTACTCAACCAGAAGTCTTGTTGACTCGAACGAATTTCTGGTGACTCCAACCGGAATTTCTGATTTGTTCACGTCTCACCAGACGAACTTCCGAACTTCGAATTCAAACAAACTCTTTGTCCCCCGTGCATCTGAATGGAACCGATGAACGGCCGCGAGATCGATAAAAATAATACGGCAACAAGTTGAAAGAGCAATTTTCACGAAAGGTCAGGATGAGCATAGCGATCTCAATTCCTCAATCGGGAATAGCCCCGCTGATAGACTGATGTATACAATACGATTTCCGGTATGTGTATAATCCGTTTGGTTTCGATTTTTCATACGCGCGGCTAATAGAATTTTATAGCAGACCGTGATTCGTCGTGATTCGCTGGCTTATTTGCGAACGTCGGGCACGACATATTCATTGGGTCGCGGTAAACGCGACGTGATGCCCGCGGAATAAAATCTGAAAATTTTCCGGAGAGACGCACCGCGTCTCGTCATCTCGATCGAGCATTACATCGAGGAAATTCCGGAAGAATCGAGAGACTCGACGAGACGCGCCGGACGGCAAAGAATGCGACGACGTCGTCGCCGTCGTCTCTCGCGCGATGTCAACTCTGTACCGAGCAGAGGACCGAAGTGGCGAGAGAAGCGAACGCGAGTTTGTTTGCGCAAAAGAGACCCGCTCGCGTCTGCCAAGTCTCCCGTTCCTCCTTCAAGTCAGACCTCGAGTGCTGTGATTTTTAACGGCGATGCAATCGCTCGATCGTACACCCGCAGAAGATGCACGTGTACAAGAAAACCCTGCAGGCGATGATCTACCCAATATCCTCGACTACTCCTCACAATTTCGTCACTTGGACGGCCACATCGCCCACCTACTGCTACGAGTGCGAGGGTCTGCTTTGGGGCATCGCACGGCAAGGGGTGCGCTGCATGGAGTGCGGCGTCAAGTGTCACGAGAAGTGCAAGGATCTCCTGAACGCCGACTGCTTGCAGAGTAAGTAATAACGCCAGCCTTTTTATGCTCCGTATCCATCGCGTTTGGCCGCCGAGCGCGGTTATCGATGATTCTATGATCCGCGTTACGAGGTTCATTGGCTCAACCCAAAAGTTCGCCTCAATTTTCAAGTCAAATTTCATTTCGCTGTATTTCATACAGACCAATTGTTCGTCGGCCAAGTAATTGTCTATGACTCTTCAGCGACGTTCTAATATATACCTTCAAAAAAAGAAGAACTGTAGTTGCAAGCTGCTATTTCCTGCAATCCCATATTCCAAGTAGAAACCTGTGCCGAAAGACTATCTTTCTTCTAACAAAGTAAACTGTTAATTTGAAGTCTACTAGATATTATTCTTTCTTCTCCCTTTGAACTAAGAGGAACATGTTTATCGGGAAGCATTTCTCTTGCTGCAAGAATATTGTGTTTAGAATATTTTCCTTTTGGTTTCGAAAGAATCATTCTTGGAGTCATATAATTAGAATAAATATGTTTAAAAGATAACAAAAATATTTTTAGCGGTACTAATAACATATTTACTTGAGTGCAAATGATAAGGCTCTCAAGATCTACAATCAAACTTGAGAAATTAAAACAAAGAGCCAAACGTCGTTATTGAAGTGAATGAAGGTTAATTTAAATTGTTTTTATAATTACAAATGTATAATAAATTATATATTTTATGCGCTGAAGAGGATCCCAATGGAACCGAAACGTTCACTTATTATACATATTTATAATTTTAATATGCGATTCAAATTGACCTTCTTTCGTTTCAACAACGGCGTTTGGCTCTTGCTTGCCTTAATTTCTGAAATATTTACTTAAATCTAAATCCTCTTGTTATTAGCATCCACCGAATAAATATTTTCTTAAATTTTCTCTCTCTCTCTCTGTGTGTAAGAATGAAATCCTCTAGGATTCAGATGATTCCGTTAAGGATGAGATTATATTTCTTTGGGCACCTTCTTTGGGTACATTCGTAGAAAACCTTTATCACAGAAAATTGCCGGTTTTTCGTCAAAGAAGACAGAAAATCGGACCGGGCTGTTTGACACTGACTCGATACATTCTGATTATAAAATTACTTATATTTATTTCTTATCGGGGTAAATTGCGGTCGATGAAACGCGGTGATTATACAAACGACAGGGTTCTTGGGAAGAGAATAGCCAGCAAAGTAATATAATTAATTACAGCGGGATTTCTCCGCGGAGAGCTGATGATATCGTCTTCAATAAATTAGCTTGCGTCACGCTAGGTGTCATCGCGCGTATTTGCGTAGCCATTGTAACGAAGCGAGATAAACGATGGGATTTATCTGCGTGCTTGTACCGAACGTTCTAGAAACGCCCGAGAAGTATGGGCGTGATGTCTCATAAAGTCGATTCGAGTACTCGAAATTGTCTCTCGTCGAGAACGATAATAGACACGTCTCGAAGACTCCGCGCCGTCGAAGTCGCTGAGGCTACGCTTCGACGCGCAATAAGTCATCGTAATTAAGAGCTCCACCTATTAACAAGCGGGCAGTAATAAAATCAGGATCGCCGCGCGGGAGAAGGAACAAAAACCGAGCGAGGTCAAGGGGAGAGAAAAAGAGAGAGAATGGGAGAGGGAGAGGAAGAGTCTTGAGGTTCGTTAAGCAGATTTTAGAGAGCAGCAAACGAACGGACATGCATTCGAAAGACTTTTTTGTCATCCTCGTGCGGCCGTCACTTCGGAACAAATTAATAATTAACCGCCTTCGCGTATTAAACACGTTTCGACGTCTGTTGGTCGCTTCTTGCGACGCGCACGCTTCGTCGCTCGGCCGGCCGCTATTTCCGTCGTCCGGCGTGTCGCGTCTCGCGTCAATAAACGAATATTATTCTCGTCTCATAAAATCGATTTATGACGACTTGTGTTAAAACGTCCGCGCGCGTGCGAAATTTTTACGAATTGGCCGGCCGACGCGGTGAAATAACTTTCCGCGAAAGCTCGGTCGTAAAGCGCCATTCAACAGTCACGTCACGCGAAACTTGAGTATTTTTTATCCCTGCCTCTCTCTCTCTCTCTCTCTCCCTCCTGTCACCCTCCGTCGCAAAGTTTGCGCCCCTTTCCGATATTACGTGACATGTGGAATCCTCCTCCCACATAGAATATGCAAAAATCTATATATACGAAGTAGAATGTCTATCTGTATGTTCCCTATAAATTCCTAAACCCTTTGACCGATCTAGACCAAATTTTGCATAGTTACTCTCTAGGAGCCTGTAGAAAATATAGACTACCATGAAATCCTATCACACCCTCTCGCCTTGCTTTCATCTCCTTGACACTTTGATAACTTAGATAACGCCGGGTAGTTTTAATTAATAACTTATAATCATATATTGTGAGTAAAATATATTATTAGACCGCGCTATTGTCCTTTTCTAAAATACAAATAATTCTTCTAAGCAAAATATCAAATTAATTACTTTGTCTCTTAATTTTACTTGACAGAAGTTGTGCTTTTAAAAAGATAAATATTGCAGAATTAGAATTTTGATTGTTAACACGAAATAAAATTATTTTTATAGAACATAATATTCTTATAAAAATTTTGATACAAAATACGTGTGATGCTCCATGATCTTTGCTCTTCCCTTCCCCACTTTCTGCTATCACAAACCCTCACGCAAGCTGATAGAACCCATCCCTTCCTCCTTCGTAGTGGACGTAATTGTTGAATGATCCTCTAAATCTATTTCGGCCCGCATTTCTCGGTCCGGTAAAGAATCGACTAACGATTACGGCGAATTTTGTAAACTGTTCCGACGGCGCGATCGGGAAATAACGATGACAGCCCCCCTAATGCCCGGCTGCTCGTCCATCAGATTTTCAATTTGATCCCAGGCGGAATCCTCCCACTCTCCGCGATCGTATATCCCTTTTCGCTTGAACACTATTCGCTATCGATTTGTGTAGCGCCCCCGGACTAATGATTCCCTCTACCCCTTTTACCTTCTCCTGTCCCGAACTCGTGGCCGATAAAGTTTCTTTCCTTGATCGGACAGTCCACGATTAATTTACAGCCTCCCTCCCTCTTCTCTCTCACTCTTGCGCGCGCTATTGCTCTCTCATTGTCGGCGACTCGCCGCCGCGCCACAGTTTGCCCCGTAATTCCGTTCTCGATTAATTCCCACTCATACACCGCCGACTGATGTAACTTCGATATACCGGGTGTTCCCCCGAGGGACGATCGTGTCGCGTCGTATTGCGCGTTTGGCCTTTCCGCGCTCTCTCCTTTTCCCCGTAACCGGTTGATTATCTCGCGACATGCGGTTCTCCGGTGAGCAGTCGGGTCTGAGTGAGAAATCGGTGATTGCGGGAAAATTCCTTGCACGGAATTGTCTCGCTCGCGCGAGGAGCTTCGGAAACCAGATCGACACACCGCGATCGTGTTTCATCATATTGAATCGCGCGTCGCGCTTGCAAAAGCTCCCGTGCCACCAGACCCCCCTGGCCGCATTTAACGTATCTGATGCTCGTAGATTAATACGGTAATCAAAATCGACGCGACTATTACGCCACGCCGCGGAAACGCACGGTCATCTATTATCGCTCAACGCGATACGTCATGTCTTCCAGTTCGTATGCAATTTTGCGAAACGCAACACCGACCGTTATATGGTGTTACAATATTAGCGCCGATCCGGGCTGATACCTGAGCGTGAAAACGTACGGTATTATTCGATCAGTGCGATTGATATGCGGAATCACGCTCTTTTTCTCTCCCTCACTCTCCTCTCCCTTCCTCCTCCCTTTCTCTCTCTCTCTCTCTCTCTCTCGTTGGCGGCGAGGCGATATAGAATTCTGATCCCGGGGCAAAATCGCAAGCGTGTATACATTTTTCCCATCTTTTATTTATTTTGATAAGCGTTTTATCAATAATATTAATCGGCGCACGTTGAAGAACACAACTAGCACCCCCAGATTATATAATAAATCTTTACTCGCGAAATATAATTTTTCCTCTCTTTTCTCTCTTCCTCCTTTTCTGTCTCTCTGTCTGTCCCTTCCCCCAATGCCTGCTTTCCTATCTCCGAGCGAAGCAAAATATTTTATATCGGCGTTCGTGTCGGGAGCCAATCGAGGGATAATCGATAATCCGATTAAATATTTAACTGGGAATTTGTTTATTAACGTAGCGTTAATGACGCGTCGAAATAACCGTACGCCTCCGCGAATATTGGCGAAACGGGTGCCGGCACATATATTTCACACGGCGAGAGACAACATTACAGTTTCTTTTCATAGAAATTCTTGTTAATATTGCATGTCTTTAACAGTTCAGGAATGGACTGTCAGTAAGGTATTTTTGCTGAAGTACATAATAAATTTCGCTGAGCATAGCAAATGTTTTAATGACACATTTCGACTCCTAACGTGTGTAAGCAGCGCATATGAGACAAGAGAATAATAGATGAGTGTCAATCTCGATTACGAAATTCTGCAGTAATAGAATTCTCTCCGTGCGTCGCGCTGTTTCTCGCTTCTATTGTATCGTTCGTTGCTTCTGCAGGGGCGGCTGAGAAGAGCTCGAAGCACGGCGCCGAGGACAAGGCGATCAGCATAATCACAGCGATGAAGGAGCGGATGAAGCAGAGGGAGCGCGAGAAGCCGGAGATCTTCGAGCTGATTCGGTGAGTGTTCGCTTACCGCGGCCGTCGTCGTGTCGCCGCAGCTTTTCTCTTCTTTCCTTTTGTCACACAGCGCCAGTATCACGACCAAGTAAGTCGCGATCAAGTGCGACGTATTGTGCAAAAACCGCATTTGTCGGTCGCCCTGTTGACACGCGGCTCGTAGCTCGAGGACGAGCGAGATGTTAAAGGTCGAACTCGCCGCGATTTACCGGCCGTTCGTCGCCACTGCCACGCTATTTTCGGACTGGCGTGCCTACCTGATTGATGTCCCGAGATCGATGACACACGATCGCTGCACACCGTCGTGCGAAACCTTACGGGGGGAAAAACTTCGTGCCGCTCCTCGCCGAACCGTTTGGCGGATTCTCGCGAGCGAGAAGGCCGTTCAAAGTCGTCCTTTTAATCGCGGGCTAATTTAGAAACCACCACCGACTCTTACAATCCGTTCGCGTGTTGCTGTTTTTCGTTTCGAAACTCGCCCGCGCGCCCCCGAGCCCTGCAAGCTCAGTCGCGATTAAGTCGCGAAGCTCGAGGGAAAAGATGTATTACGGCGCAAAGATGGATCTCGCTCGCGGGAAATCGTTGCGCGCGCGTGGCGGAAATGCGCCACAATACGCCCTGGGATCAGTGTCGAGTATTAATCTATTAAAATTATGGGCTCGAGGATTCGCGAGAGCGACACCATATGCTCCCACTCTCCCTTCCTCCTCCAAAAAAGACAAATCGACAAGTCCTACGGTCTATCGAGAGAATTGTGTATCGAATACACGCGCATAACAACATAATACATTTGCCTGCAATAATAATCTTCGCGATATTATTGATTTAACGGCGACTGGCCGGCGGGGGTGGGTATGGATGAAGGGAATGGCGATGGAGGGGCCAGGGGAAACCGCTCATTCAATAAACGTGTTATCCTCGCGAATTCGAACAAGCCCTCTCTCGCCGACGCGAAATGATCTCGCGAATTAATATCACGCGCTCAATAAAATCGCTATTGACATTTGTATACTTCTTTGCCGTGGAGTTCTAGTTGGAATCTCCCATCCGATCTCGTTTCGCGCAAACTCGTTGACAATAACACCAGTTGTTGTTTCGACAGTTTAGTAATCTTCTCTCTTAAAATGAATCAGTGAAACATCACTGAAAACAGTGAATACATACTGATTTGCAGTTATAATGTTGCACTGAAAGTGCTCAGTGCTATACTTATAACTGATATCAGTGATTATTCACTGATTCACTTTAAGAGAGTTAGTTGCCTGCATGGAAAAAAAAGATTTGTTACATACATATATATGGACAATTAAACAGAATTTGCTGTGTTAGCCATTTTTTCTTTGTTACAGGAGCTAATTTTCTTGCTAGGATAACAAGAAAATCTACACTTGCAACAAAAAAAGTAGCTAAAGCAGTAAATTATGTTTGGTTGTCCATCTGTAGCAAATTTGCTACGTTAGCCACTTTTCTTACTGTACACTGTAAAAACTGATGTGTTAAATTTAACATTTTATGTGTCTCAAATCATCCACTCTCATTTATGTGTAAATTTAACACATCAGTTTTTACAGAGTAGGAGATGTGTTAAATTTAACATTTTATGTGTCTCAAATCATCCACTCTCATTTATGTGTAAATTTAACACATCAGTTTTTACAGAGTAGGAGATGTGTTAAATTTAACATTTTATGTGTCTCAAATCATCCACTCTCATTTATGTGTAAATTTAACACATCAGTTTTTACAGAGTAGGAGATGTGTTAAATTTAACATTTTATGTGTCTCAAATCATCCACTCTCATTTATGTGTAAATTTAACACATCAGTTTTTACAGAGTAGGAGATGTGTTAAATTTAACATTTTATGTGTCTCAAATCATCCACTCTCATTTATGTGTAAATTTAACACATCAGTTTTTACAGAGTAGGAGATGTGTTAAATTTAACATTTTATGTGTCTCAAATCATCCACTCTCATTTATGTGTAAATTTAACACATCAGTTTTTACATAGTAGAAGAAAATGTTCTTGTTATCATAGCAAGGAAATAGGTTACTGCAACAAAGAAAAAGTAGCTAACGAATCATGTTTAACTGTCCATATACAGCAAATTAGTTTGCAGCAAATCCTTTTTTTCCGTATGTGCGTTTCGCCGACAAGCAGTTGTGCATGGCCTGAGTAGGCCTTGGCGACGAATGCTCACTTGGGTTACGTTCCAAAACGTCCTCGAAGATTTTATTTAATACCTATAGTTCACGTTACATATACTATAGAGTCTATAGAGTACTATAGAGTACTACTATAGAATATTATAGAGTCAAATAAAATTCTCCTCAAAAGGGAATTTGGAATGCAACCTTGGAACTTTAAATTTCATGGGAGAGAAAGTGAGCCTACCAGCGAAACGGATAGGCAACCCGTCGTACTCCAACCTGTACGTAAATGAAATATCCTGTACGTCGCTATTGAAAAACAATTGTTTATATAGCTGCACGCGAACAATGTTTACGCATAAAGTCCGATGCAACGAATAAAGTCCGATTAGCGTGCGCGACTGGTATCTTGACGTTGATCAGAGATTCATACGGAACGCCGCCGTTTCAAGCTGCTTGTTGCAGCGAGTGCTAAGTGAATAACGCTCGCGCGGTTTAGACACGTCGTTACAACAAACGTCTAATCTCGCGTTTGCGCGCCTCGCGCGTCAATCCGCCGCTGCGCCCGCCGTCGCTCGTGTCCTAATTAATTAAGTGTCGCGAGATATCTCCGTCAACGCGCGCCGATGCGGGGGTTTTGCATCTCGATCTTATTAGCCGAGTAGTCGGCTTGCGCGACGCGTGAAAGCGAATATATAAACACGCACGCGCGTGCGTGTGAGTTGACGATAGGAAGCAGAGTTATGCACGCGCGGGAGCTCCGTAAAAGCCGGGCCGATAAAAGCGCGAGCCAGCCGGCCGGTTAATGAAAATCAACGCGTTAATTAATATCGCCGCATTACACATAGAGCGCGTATAGTCCGATAGTCGCGCGAGCGGGGTCGCGCTCCGGCGAATCGATATGCGCGTCCAATTAGTCCGGCATTAGCATATCACGGATGTGTGTATTCCTTTTCCCTTTTTTCTCCCCGTCCGACAAAAATAAACTGCGAACGACGCGCGTTTCGCGATTAATTGTCCCGCCGCGTCGTCAAAGGGGAGAGATATTAATCATTTTTTTTTTTCTGCGAGTCACACTTCGGACGAGCACACAGACGGACCGATAAACGGGCGGCGCTCGAGCGACAGGACAGGACAGTATACGACGCGAATTAATCGGGCACGCATTAATATCCCCGGATATTTTCGCTATTTTCGCCGGCGTAATTCAGCCCCGCGGCGTAATTAGTGCTCGAAATTAGTGGAACAGCTGCAGCGATCGTTATACATCGACCGTCGGGATAAAGCGACGCGAACGGCGACGGGCTTGCGATCGACTCTTGGCGCGGCAGCGCAAGAAATATCGGCGACAGCCGCATGTATGCCGTGTATGGTGCCGAAAATATCGCAGTTAATTTCACGCCCTCAGTGATAACTACACGGAAAAAAAGATTTGCTAATATATGGACAACTAAAAATATTAGCTGCAGGAGCAAATTTTCTTGCTTTCATAGCAAAGTTATTTAGTTGTGATAGCTAAAAGATTTGCTAATATATATATTAGCAAATCTTTTAGCTATTACAACTAAATAACTTTGTTATGAAAGCAAGAAAATTTGCTCCTGCAGCTAATATTTTTAGTTGTTCATATATTAGCAAATCTTTTCTTTCCGTGTAGTTATCAATTAAGGCGAGAACTAATTATCAATTAAGGTTGCGACGCGCATCGGGCGCGCGTCGACAACGAGTACGGGACAATTCGCGTCGTTTTCAAAAGTAGAACCCGCAGCGAACATGGCGATGTGCAGTGGCGACAATAAATGAGACATGAACGGGGCGCAAGACACGACGCGTCGTAGACGCGAGGGAAGATGGACGAGCGACGAACCAAGCAAAACCGTCGGCACAAGCAAGTGAGGTCCGGTCTCGTCTTCTCTGAAGCGAACGAAAGACGCATGCCAAGTTCTGAGGTGACCAGACGTCCCGTTCTCCCCGGTACAGTCACAATTTCTTCAACACCCTTTGTTCCAGATTCGGCCAAACTGTCCTGGTTTATTTCGCTCAAAGGAGCTTTAATATGCTATTCTCAAAGAGAAACATTCTCAAGCTCCAGTAAACGCGCCAACTCGGTTTTTCTTCTTCTTAATTTTAAATGAGACTAACAATATTTCGTCTCAGCAATAGCTTCTGTTTTCACCGTGTGTAGTAGATCTTCGTTGGTGTTAAATTTTACACTGAAGAGAAATTATTCACTGAAGATTATTATTTATCGGAAATATTAGATTCGATCGGATATCCTGATCGAATATAAAAATTCATCGTTATTTTGATCCGTTTGTTAATTTTTTATCGGATAATTTCTCTCAGTGTAATATAAGTAAAATGTTGTTTTACACATAGACGTAAGAATACATGGACGTAAGAATACATGGAGTGAATTGCAGGGGTGAAGCCCAAGGGATAAGGGAAATGATTGTATGTATTGGAGTTGACATATCATTATGGCGACGGTCGCTGTTTTTATACATAGATAGTAGATAAAAACTCCGACACCAACATGGCCGCGACAATGTAATTCTCTTACCCCTTGAGCTTCACAGCCTCTCGTATATAATCGCACCTTTCGCTCCGTCCATGTATTACGTCCATGGTTTTACACATGTGTGTATATATAAATAATTTTCAGTGACCCTTTTATCCCCTCTCCCCCTCTCCCATTGACATATTTGTGAAGTGTCCCGGATTCGAAACTGGGAGATCTGGTCACCTTACAAGTCCAACTCGGCTCCAACAGGAGCTCCAATATGAGAGTCCCCGGGTAGGATATCGGCCGGTCGAGCGACGATACCACGTCATCGGGCAATCAACGTTCTCATTAGCGGCTTGATCGATGACCAGCCGCTTTAATTAGAATCGGCCATTTGTCCGGCGAAAAATTTCCATCGGCTCGATTGACCAACTCGTCCCACCGTCCTTCCGTTCGTATGCGCGGCCTTTGCTCGCGATGTGGGACAAATTCAGCGAGAAACGGCGCCGTCTAACAAACGGTCTGTCCTACAAAGAGAATCTCCGAGCTCTCGAAGGTCGCCGAGCCGGCGTCGGGTCGTCCTGCGACGCGTTGCGCTTCGCGGATCGCCGGCCATGAAAGCGCGGTTTTCATCCGCGAGATCGCGAGAGAACGTCGACTCAAATTCGGCGTCGACTTAGATTTCGCTCTTTCGAGCTCAAGCGTCGCTAAAGGGAGGAGACAGAGATCAGAAGTGACATCTTTCATGGCCGGGACGATTTTCCCGCGAGGTCATTCGCGCCGAAGTGGTTCGCGGACGGGACGACGGGACTTGGCGCGACTTGGCGATTCGCGCGTATAAGAGCGGATAGGACGAGACCGCGGCCGTTGGCACAGCTCATGTGAAAGAAAGTCTCGTCGGAGTTTAGGTCAGTCTTCGGGGTCGACGAGAAGGCGCACTCGGGTCACATGATGTCGGTGGAGCAGTCGGTTTTGGACGGTACCAGCAAGTGGTCGGCGAAGATCGCTATTACAGGTTTGTGGGCAGCTCGTGCTCGCCGGTACCTAACTCTGGTCTTGCACTCCATACCCGAATGCGACGAGCGCAGCATCCATGGTTCTCGTCCTATACATGATACCATTACATATGTGTACTGCGTTTGCCTTACATATTTTGATCTGTGCAGCGACACACTGTTGTCCCCATACACCCGCATATATACGTATATGTATAAAAGGATTTTTGTATAAACATATACATGCGGAGAGAATGTTATAGTTTTTTTCTTCTCATGCAAACCCTTTTCAATTTGCTTCCAGCGGTGCAGGAGTAGACTGTCAGTCAGGTCTTGCTAAAGAACGCAAATTTTTTAATAGCGTCCCAAACAATACACTAAAAAATGTTTGAAGGACGTCCAAAGGATATCTAAAAGAGATTGGATGTCTTTGAAATAACTCTAAGATATCTTTTAATAGATTGTGCTGCCTGGGACATTTCAAATACAAATAGCATGTATGAGACGAAAAGATAATAAATTATTGCAGGACGTCTATCCATTTCTCAATCAAAAAATTCCATAGTAATGCTTACTATAAAATTCTCTCCATGTGTACGAGATTTTATACATATATGTACGCGCGTAACCACACGATTACTTTTGACTCTTATTATTGTTATTATTGTCATTTGTACCTTACGATCAGATCTGGCGACTGGTAACTGGCTCTGGTGGCTGCCGCGCGCTGTGTTGTATTGATTGCCATGGACACACCGTCAATATTGTATAGCGATTGCCCGCCCGCAATACCATTGCCAAAAGGCGTTCGACTATCGCACGAGAGCTGGGCATTACGCGATCCGCGCTCCTTGCATTACATTAAAATCGTTGGCTATAAGCAATCATTGCCTATTGACCGTTCCACCAGTGGAACCTTGCTTCTTGCCCGCTACATTCCATTTCTCGCGCTGCACTTTCGTTTGAATAACGACGAATGCATCGCCGGTTCTACGTGCGGTGGTCAAGCTACTTTCGCAAGCAGCAACTCCCAGTCTCCGAAACATCACACATTCCCGCAAGTCCAAAGTCCCTCCGCCAATACAGACTACCACCACCACCACCACAATTATTATTACTGGTATGTGTGCGCGTGTATGCGCTATGCTGCTGTTACGTGTATGTTGCTGCGTTTTCATAATCTACATTTGCCGCTGGATGTGACGGTATTGCGCGCTGATTATTAGTGTACACATTGATTGGACACATTTGCCGGCATTGCCGCTTCCTGTTTTCCCTTTTTTCCCACCCCCGCTACGACTCCCGGTCGCTCCAATTTCACGGCAATCCGACCGGTCCGTTTCGACGAGCCAGCCGGCGAGATCGAGTTTTCAGGGCTCCTCGCGTCGGTGCGCGCTCGGCGACTCGCCATAGTCGTCATTCTTTCTCCCTCTCTCCCTTTCTCTCTCTCTTTCTCCTCCGCGAAGCGGATGCAGGGCAGTTTCGCGTTTCACTGCGCGAAATGGAATTGGCGATCTCCCAGAGACAACGTCTCGATTAGCTCTGTGCTGCAGCTCGGCTTGGAACATTTCCGGGAGCCTTTCTCGGTGCCCAAGCAGCGGCTAATCGCCGATCGTTAACAAAAATCATTCCGTAACTCTCTCGACCCCATGGCCCGGATTCGGGGGAGTAAATGTTTGGCCTCTGTTTGGCGCGGCGACGCGCTCAGATGTGTGTGGGTTTCCACGGTTGTGGGTTCGTGCGCGTACCGTGCATCGCGCGTGTCGTGCGGTCGTGCTGGTCAGGTATCACGCGATGCACCCTCCCCATCCGAGGGAATTCAATCGAAAGTCCATTAAGGTCACGTGGCAACTTGTTGTGGCGGCAAGTATGTGCTGCCGTTGCCATTGTCTAAGGTACACTCGGAGCTATAGTATCTGCCATGAGCGAGTCCCTGACCGATAGGCCAATACCACACACGGTTACGTCTGTCGAATGTAATCTACCAACCACCTGTAATCTTCGGCATATCGGGGACGCGCTCCGCTGCGAGATGAACCACTGCCCGACAAGCGCGCTCGCTCATCGATCATCGCTTCATCAATCGAATCGCTCATTGACTCACCCTGAATCGACCTGTAGCTCATCCTCTTTCTTTTCCACCTCGACTGGAAATAGATCTTGCGTGTCGAAGACGAAAGGGGAAGGAAATGAATTCGCTCTCTCTCTCTCTCTCTCTCTCTCTCTCTGAATGTCGAGGATTCCTTCATGTAAACGTACCAGGTTCTCGTTCGACGCGTTTTTCGTCATGATGAAAAAGAAGTACGTCTATTGGCCGTCACAGACGAAGGAAATGTATTCCTACTTTGGTGTTACATCGCGCTGGTGAATTATATATTATTAAGTTCGCCGGGAAAATGCGCGTACAGTGGGTCAGTACTGTGTATATATACATACATGCAAAAGTTGAACATAGTTTCTCCGTTCTGAGTGCGGCATCGTAGAAGTTGATTCGCCGCTGAGGAAACACCATCAAGTCGGTATACATCGTTTATGTCTACTTTACGTAAACAAAAGGAATACGCTTGCCACAGCGTATCGATCGATTTCTTTTCGCAACGGGCTATTACCGCGCGCAAGTAGAGAATAACGCGCGCCTTACCGCCAGAAACGGTAGCAGAGGTGGGAGAGAGGAGAGAAGAGGATGTGTGTGTGATCGAGAGAAAAGTTTCGTCTAAGTAAAGCCAAAGTAAGCGAAGCGCGCGCGGTGTTTTGTTCTCTTTTGTATTCGCCGACTCCGTTCCGAGGTGCCCGCACGATGCTGAGAACTATTGTGCCCTCGCATCAAAAGGGGAAATGAATTTCTTTCTTCCACTGCCCGTCCTCGTCACTCTGAAGAAACGTTACGCGCGGCTATTACGAGCGGCGTACTTACAAAAGGAAGTTCAGGTCGATGAGTCTTGGATATGTCGTAAACAAATCGAAAATAAGAAATATATGTTTCTTGTGAGCGCTTTCTCGTTCGTTTAGAAGTCGAACTAACCCATTCAAGTTAATTCCATCGATTTGATCGTGAATAGATACCCTCGAAGCCGTGATTCAGGAAGGAATTTCCTGCAAACGTTTTATTGCTATTTGATGTGTAGGAGTCATGAACGAATTTTAATTTTTCTGTTCTTTATTTCTATTTATCTTTCTTCTTTAAAATATATAGAACATGAAAATTCTTTTTTAAGAACGAAAAATAACATTTTTTAAATAGCCGCCGTTTTCAGTTTCACAAATTTTGGCTTTTTTACAGCATTTTCTTGAACGCTGCCTTGATTCGCTCAAAATTTTGGTCAGTTTGAACTGACCGTTGTCTACTAGTTCGAGAAAGATCAGCAACTAATTACTGCTACTGAAAATATGCAAGCAATCGCCGAATCATTGACTCAAATAGCGATATTCTAACATTAAAATGACAATAAGCGCGTCGTGTTAAAATAATTTATTGCTTATTTTAAAAGTAAAATTCAATGATTTTGATACATTGCTCTTTTATCGTATAATTTGCCATAATTGAATTTCACAAATTCTCTATTAGGTTGTAAAAAATAAAATAAAAATATTAATTATTATTTTATTTTGTTATTTCTCCCGTTTTAATAAAACAATTCCCGTTTTAATAAAACAATTCCATGTTTTATATTTTATATTTTTGGAAAGAAAAATAAATAAAATTTTAATAATGTTCGTGATGTTTGCCTCTGATTTTTCGCAAATGTCATATTTTTTTCAACATACTTGTTCCCTTATTATTTTTATAAATCCTTATTTTTATAAACTTCAAAATTTCTGTAAAGGCAAACATTGTAGAGAGCTTTACGCAACTACTCCAAACGCAACTACTAACCAAGTACTCAACTATGTGTGGTAAGATTATTTTCCGAGATTGCATCCACGAGGCACAAGCTGCAAACATCGCGCTTTAAGTAGATACAGACGGAATACGTAGGCAGGCGCCGTCTGACCATAGCGCGTTTGTAACTACTTAGCGCGATGTTTACGACTCGTATCCGAAAATTTCGGCAATCTCGGCAGCAATCTCGGAAAACAATTTTATCGCAAAAAAGATAATTTTATTGAAATATAATCTCGGGAAATAATTTGATTACAAGAATGTAAGAATACATATTTTAAAAATATAAGAACATATAAAAACATGTTCCTTCTCGCACGTTTAGTAATTGAGACAATTCCTCGAAGTTAATTCCATATATTTGATCATGAACGAATCACCTACATAATAGCCAAAGCTCGTAAAAATACAAATATATTATTTATTATTTTAACTTCTTATTACTCGGTTTGTTACACTTATCATTTGTCCGTCCATCTACCGCAATATTTATCATGTATATTGAAGGGTATTACTATAGATAAAGATTATTATTATTTTAAAATCAACAAGAGATATTTCGAGATTGTGAATGTTAGTCCTTTGCCGCAGAGAAGTTTAACGGTAATGTTGACCAATGGCCGACGAGAGAGCTTCGATCCTCCAACCCTCTCTTACTTTGGACACACAAAGACGTCCATTGCGAGGAAATTGAATTACCTCGGAGTACGCGAAATTATTCATAAAACTCGACTACACACAAAATTACATTTTAATTTATAATTTTGTACAGAACCTCGAGTTGACGTGGCAGCGAAGAGGGAGTTTCGATCACGAGCGGAAAATAGCCGCGATTATTCTTCGATGGGAGAGAGAAGAATTAAGGTTTCCTAATAAGTTAATAAGTAGCCAGAGGGCTAAAGGTTCACGGCGTAGCAGCGAGTTTGAATCACTTGAAGCTGCGCGATGTGTTGAAAACGTACAAATCGCGGCCGGTGGATATGAATTCTTCTTCCGGTGACGACACGCCGCGACGGAATGCATTCCTGGTATTGTCGTGTCGCCGCTCTTCCCGACTCTAAACGATTATTGCCACGACAAGAAGTCGACGTAAGTCCCGAGTTGGCGATGGGCCACGTAAGTCGAGCAACAAGTTTTCTTATTCCCAGGCTGGTCAACTCAGCCGTATGAAATAATGCTAATTCCACGTTCGCGAAATAAGTTAACAGGTGGTAAGAGCGACGCGCTCGTCACCGTAAACGGAGAAAATTGTAGTGAAGATTACGTTAAAATTAAATTTTTTTCCACAATGTTTTGTGCAAAGCTGGACTATACTGAAATTGACCGTAATTATACAAGAATAATCCAACTTACATAAAGTATGTTTTGAGAAAAGTGAAAATCAAAATTGAATGATTTAAAAAATATAAATAGCACTGAGATTCTCTCTCTCTCTCTCTCTCTCTCTCTCTCTCTCTCTCTCTCTCT
>NW_022639477.1:1017003-1040863 GCF_010583005.1 Odontomachus brunneus
TCTCTCTCTCTCTCTCTCTCTCTCTCTCTCTCTCTCTCTCTCTCTCTCTTCTCTCTTTACTCAACAAAAACTCAAAAATCATGATTTTGTGGATTAAATCGTTTTTGCATAATTATAGTCAATATTGTAGTAGAAATGATTATCAAAATCATAAATTTGATAATTTATCTGATATACAATGTAAATTCTATTGTAGTAATTACAATAATTTTGTCAAAAGTCGAACGTATGTGCATGACAATTTTGAATAAATATATAATAATTTCGGCCACAATTCTGTATGGTCCAAGGAATTTTATGGGCCACAGAAATTTTGTTTGTAATTTTAACTGCAATATTTTCTCCATGCGTACAAAATTCGCTGGCTTTCATAAGATGATGCGTCGCCAATCGATCGGTCGATTGGTCGACCTTTCTCGCGCATCTCACATACTCCGGGCCACTCCGATGAGAGCCCCGATGGTATTCCGTTGTACAAAGCGCATTCAATCGTTCGCCACTCTCGCTCTCTTCAACTCCGCCCAGTAAGGTCCATTTGCCGAGTCTTCAATCTCGTCGATCTTCCTCGATGCAAATAGGACTCACGACATTGTCTCTGGTCGATCTCGTCTCGCTTTCAGTGAACGGCGTCCGTCCCTTTTGTTCTCGAGTTTCGTTTACCGAGTTCACGTGAAATCCGCACGAGAGGCGCGGGTCCGCAGAGGATTCCACAGCGTATGCGGTTGATCCGTCGCAGATTGAGGGCGGATTTGAAACATGCGTCTCGTTTTGCTTTCTCACGGCGCCGGGATGCAGCCCGGCGAACCCCGCAAAAAGAAAGATGGGAGAGATAGAGAAGGAGATCGCGAAAAGAAAGGAGGATACCCTTGATCCTGGCTGCGCGAATGTACATCCACCCTCGCTATAGTATACTGGGCTGAATATGAGCGCAGCTGCTGGATGGCGTTGGATGATTATCGACAGTCTCCCTGCCTCGTCACGATTCCCTACGTCCTTCGGTGGCCTCCGTAAGACACCTCCCGCGTCGCCCCGAGAGAGGAGAGGTCCCTCTCGTGTCAGTCTCAGCGAAAGTGCGCAAACTGCGTAACCCGGCAACGACGACGACAACGACGGGTGGAGGCAGAGTAGTCGAAAGAGGTTGTCGAAGGACGATCCGATGACGAGGGCATTGTCTTCTTTTCAGCACGACGTTTTCAGTCGACCCGGACACGCACATAGACAGCCTTGAGCAGGCCGAACAGATCGTCCTCGAGGGTACCAGCAAGTGGTCCTGCAAGATCGCCATCACAGGTGACACGATACTAATAAAACTTAGTGCGTTTAATAATCATTCACCCACGATCTCGATTACGAGAATTTACCACTCACACGGTTCTGCATCACGTAACACATGGCGCTTGAGAGAGAGAGACACACATGTACTCACACTGTACACGAAAACTTGACTCAATTTCGACTAGTGCGATTAGAAAATTTCGTGACGATCCTCAGACCGACTCGCGACTGTTTTGCCTTCTTCTCGTAAAGGAAAGAAGGTAGAAGTAAGAAAAGGAGAGAAGTAAAGGAAATATTTATTCGTGAAAATGGCAAAAGTACCAATACCCTGATTCTGGAAATTGTTTTGAGCTTTAAATGCGAGTATTTAAACTTTCAACATAGAATATATTAAAAAAAAATATATATATATTGTGTTGAAAATTTACACAATTACATCTAAAGAGAGCAAAGCAATAAAAATGTCCAGGATTAGGTAGGAATGGTCAGACATTGGTACTTTAATTTTATCTTTGAATCTCAAAATAAGGCAAAATTAGAGAGAACAAATTAGAGAACAAATTTTCTAATCACCGAGACACGGGACGCACATCGCGTGCGCGCATCACTCTCCGTCGTTCGCTCGCGGATTTCCATGGCGAATATCGAGCTCGACTTGCGAATCAGAGAATCAGTAGTTCAAGCCCGAATTCGTCCGGCAATCCGATCCGCCACCGGGAGCGAGGCGCGCCGGTACTTTGCATTCCGTATACGCGCATCTCGATAAGCACGGTCTCTCACATCTCTCTCGATTCTCTATCACAGAAAGGTCTCTGTGTCACAAAGCACAGGAGAGGAGGGCAGGAGAGAGGGTGGTGAAAGGCATACGCCGCACGCGATGCACGAAGTGAATATTGTCGTGCACTCTGCAGCCGCGCTTCTCGTGTTCGAGTTGTGCGACTGGCGGGAAGTTTCGCTATGTGCAATCGATGCACTTCGTCCAGCACGAAGTGAAAGAATCGATCAAGCGTTGGCGCGTGCGATCGCCTGTATCCCGTCTTATTGCCGAGCTCTCTTTCTCTCTCTCTCTCTCTCCTTCTCTCTCTCTTTCTCTATCTATCTTTCTTTCTCTCTTTTTCTCATAAATCTCAGCGACATATTGGATCGGAACGTTAGCCTTGTCGCTCTCGTAGCAAGACGACGAAAACTACAGCAATTTGCGACTCGCGATTCGCAACAAAGTTGCACTGCACGACAGCGAGCACGGAGAACAGGCAGACGGCTCCGCCGCCGTCGGCGCTTCGACGAGGACAATTTCGGGCGTGTGTGCGTATGAGTATATATAATCCGGGGAGACATGACCGAGCTACCTGGTTATCCAGCGCCAAAGTACGCCGGTCACACGGATGCGGTGAACACGATAGTCCGCGAATTGTGTCATTTATGCGCGACGTTTTATCCGCCGAAGTAGGAACTAAAGCCCTCTCGACCTGCCGCGATTGTCGTGTTTACACTGCGGCGACTTTTATTTCCTCTCCTATCCTCTCTCGCCCCGCGTCCGACGGGGGATGGGATTTTATCGGACCGTCGCCCGCTGTAACGCGACGCCAATAAAAGTGACAAGTCCGCGGCGCGACGGAAACTTCGTGCCGCATTACGGATGCATAGCGTGTGTGTGTATATATGTGTGTATGTCATAGAAAATTGCAGCTCACCACGGCCGTTTGAAATTGCAATCGCGGTGCGTCGCCGAACGCGACGGTTGGCTGGGCGCGGTGTAGGTAGCGGACGTCAGTCGGCGCCGTCGAGCTGTGCATACGCCTGTGTACGTATGTGTACGCCGTGTGTATGTGTGTAGGTGCGCGCTCCTCGAGGAGAGATCGATAGTTCAACGTACAGACCGGGGTAAATGCTGAGGCTCCGTGGCTCAGCCTCCGCGGTCCATTCGCACTCGCGTGTGCGCCAACGGACGCATACTTTTGAGTCACCTGTCATTTTGACCGCTCTGATGGAAATAAATCGTTAATTGTAGGTAGTTCTAGCGTTGAGGGGATGCTGTCGATGACCAACTCTTAAAATGTCGATAATGCAGAGACCGATTTTCACAATCACGTTATTACTTCTACATATATAAAAGTTTTACATATATATTATCTTACGTAAATGTGTGTTGCTTTGTTTCACCATATTTAATGAAAAACTTAACTATACGTATATAAAAATTTTTCTGCAAATTTCTTCGATGTTTTAAGCTTTTAAAGGTGCAGCGATATTCTTGAAAATTTTTCTGAGTGGAGCAAAGTCGCGTTCAGTATATACAAGCTATGAATCTTTTGCATCAGGTTAATATTTACTTTAACTGACAGCGTCTGACAGATTAATTCACGTTCGAAATGACAACCCGGAAAGAAAAAGTTTATATATGAATTTTGTCCATATATGGTTATATATGATAATATATAATTATATATGTCGACATTGAAAAGAACACTATTGTGAAGATACAATTGAAATGCTTATGTTTATAGCAACCCATGATGTCGCCGTTTAATTGAATCAAATTACGTTTTCCTTTTTTAATTTGACAATTTTCGTTTTATATATGCACATATATAACTAGATATGATCATATATAAGATCACATATATGAACAAAATTCATATATAATCATATATATTTATATATAATTATATATAATCTTTTTTTCCCGAAAACTTTGAAATTTGTTATCGTTTTCTGTAATTTCTGTAATAATTACAATATCATGAGAGACGTTCCAATTCAATCTTTTATGTATTTTTGTTGTGTAAGAGCATTAATAGTTCTGTGCGTAAAAAATTAGTATTCTGTTGATAAAGAGTCCAACACAGTGTGACAACGATCATTACATGGATAGACAAAGCAATCTGTGTGCGTAATTGGAGAGGGAAAAACGCTAGCTTGCCGAGATTCGAACGCACATCACTACTCCGACGTCCCCTTAAGTGCGCGAGAGTAACGGCAGTATTCATGATGCATGCCAATTGATGTGGATCGCGGCCAATACAAGGACAGGGTGCGGAATACGATCGAGGACGTCACGTTGCGCCGAAAGCTCTCACGTTGCGACGTCACGTCGTGACGAAAGCGCCAAAAGCTCACGCGAAATAAAATAAGACAACTTGTCGTTAACGAAAGAAAGGGAACGAAGCAGGAAGAGAGAGAGGGGAGGGAGAGAAAGGAAGGCCGATGGGATTCGATTTTCTTATGTCGTTTCCGCAACTGCCGCCGATGAAATTCGCGAATGGAAGTGAATCTTCTCTTCGTGAAGTGAGTCTCTTTCTCTTCCTCTTCGTTTTTCAGAAGGATGCGTGCAGCTGTATTTAGTCTGCTTGAGGAAATAGATTTACACGCGAGAAAATTCGCGACAATTCGTTCGTGTTGCTACAACATCGGGTAGTCCGCGACCTTCAAAGATCGTCGCGGCTAAATTCGTCGCTCGTTGTTATCATTCGTGTGTTTTCGCGCTTCCTCGAGATTGACATGATGATTCATCCACTCGCAATTGGCGCCGATAATCGCGACAATCTCGCACGTATATGCTCGACCTCGTCTGAGTGAATGAAGAGCGGCAGTCGGGCGCGGAGAGAACGGGCGTGGAGGAAATGGCGCTCTTAAAGGAGCCGCGCAAAATTTATCGCGAACTCCATCTCGCGTAATAACGCAATAATAAAGAGGAACGAACGAACGTCGGGGGAGGCACTTTATTATGAATGATCAGTCGAAGGAGGTAGATAAGGAAGGCGCGACGTTCCGGGCGCGGAGCGTATTACGTATTACCGTGGCATGAAAAAGTCGATAAGCAGTGAGCACTGCAACTGCAAGCTGCAGCGAAACTTTTTTGCCTTTCAAAAGCCCGAGGTATCCAGCCGGCGTTCTCTCACTTCCTCCTAGCTCGCCGCTAACAGCGGAAGTAGCGCGAAAAAAAAAGAGAGAAAAGGGGTCGTAGGTATGAAAAAGGGAGGTTACGGTTGTCTCCCGGCGAAACGGAGATAAGTAAATAGGACTCGGGGTATGAAGAACAAAAAAGTAGAGAGGAGGGACGAAAAAAAGGCCGACGGAACCGAGAAGAAAATCGGCGGAATGGTCTGTTTTAGACAGCGTCTCTTCTCCCTCTCCCTCTTTCTCTCTCGATCTTTTTATTTCGTCCGTCGCGATTTTCCTCTTCCGCACGTCACGCATACACACACACATATGCGTGTGTGCTTTCGACGGAGAGTCTTAAAGCTTTAAATAATTGCAGAAAGGATGCAGAGAAGGGAGAGGAGTGAAGGAAAATCGAGACATTTTCTCGACTGAGCAGTCACTTCGCGTCGCGAAAAATCGCCGAGCTTCGGTCAACTAGTCAGTCAGTCAGTCGGTCGGTCGGTCGATCTTGTGCGGTTCTCTGTTCTGATAAAAGAATGATATCAGGAGTGGAGTTAAAAGAAGCGAGTCAACGGACAGGCCGTGTGTATCGACCCACGACGAAATGTCTCACGTATAGGGTATCACACGTACACAAGGTGTCTTTCGATAGGTAGATATACGTGCAGACAAATGCATTCGAGCAAATGTTACTTGTCTCAAGTGTCTCGTAAGTTTATATACCCGCAAATCTGTCATAAGAGAATTAGTCATAAGCACTAAATTTATATAAAATCCTGGTTTAAAATTTTAATCAGGAATATTAAATTAAGAGAAAAATTCACTTGGTTTACTTACATAGAATCGAACTTCTTCTACGGCAGAGACGTACAATATTCATGTAAAAAGAATAGATTTTTTTTTCGAGTACGCAAAAGCTTTTCTAAAATTTGTGTCGAGTACATTTTAAGACTGTATTACCAAGAAAATATTCTTTAGTGAAAATAAACATTGCTTAAAAGAAGAAAAGTGAAATAAATGATCGTTTTGCTTAGCCGTGAAATACTATTTTTCTGTGCGTATATATGTGAATTATAGATCAAACTCCTTCACCATTTTGCGAGAACAACCACGTAAAATTTTATGCTTGCATATCGGACGAAATTCAATAAAAAAGTCCTCTACCTGTTCGCAGAGAACCACGTGGATATTTGTGTTATTAATTAAAGGAGATTGCGCGCGACAGATCGCTAATCTTTTTTAATTAATAACTCGAGATTTTACGTGAATATTTGCGAAATGGTAGGGAAAATTTGTGCTTAGTTTTACGTAATCTACGTACACACGCGTTTTTCCACCTATATCGCTGGACACTCTGTGTATGTATATACTTGTGTATATATATGTGTGTGTATGCGCGCGCGCGTGCGTGCGTGCGTGCGTGCGTGTATTGTGTGTATGTGTGTGTGTGTGTGTGTGTCCATTTTTTTTCCACGGCGAAAAAGAGCCGTGTCGGCGCGATTCGGACCGTTAAAACAAATGAATGTTGAAGTTCAAATACGAATACCCGAAGTGGAGCGCGGATCGTTCAATCTGCGTTTGCAAACGTAAAATCCTATTTTTAATTTCTCGATGTTTTCCACGTGCGACTTGCGCGATTTGCGGATAATCCTATCGCGAGAGGCCCCGCTCAACCACGGCGAAAGTTGGCGCCCCGGAGGGAGCTGCGACGATAAGGGTGCGGAGATCGAAGGAAATGAGGGTGGCGAACGAAGGGACAGAAGGGGAAGAACCGACGGGGGTGCTTGACGGTCGACGAGAGAGAGGCGGAACGGTAACAGTCGGCGCCGCTTCCTCTTCCGCCCCAGTAATCAAATCTCTTGACTTGCTTGAGCGTGGATTAAAATAGCTACGATCCGGCGATCTGAGCTAGGCGGGAGTTGCGCGGACCCGAGGATCGCCCCGAGGACGGACGACCAACCCCTCGAGAGGGATCATACGTTATTCGTATTTCCGCGGGGAAGGAAGGGTTCCTTTGACGGGAAGAAAGCGATAAAAATACGCGTATTTGGTAGCCGCAGTGTGATCAATTATATGTGAATGCACCCGTGTGGCTGTGAGCCTTCGTTCAAATTAAGCGACGTGTATGTGTGTGTGTGTATGCCAGTATGCGCCGGAGTGTGTATGTAGCCGCGCGAGATTGGACGGCAGCTTAACATGTGGAGAATCGATACGCGCTGATAACGATCAACCTCGTAACGCACACGCAAACGGGAAATTATACGCTCGATACCGATGATAATTGCGACACGTTAGTACGTATCACGGTCACTCGGCGCACAACAGTGGAAACGACGTTTCCCTTTTTTCTCCTACCCGTTTTACCTTTCTCCTTCCGTTTGCGTTTACACGTATTGTAACGCGACGCGTGTCTATAGAGCGCGCGCATCATGCGTGATATTACCTCATCTCGGCTACTCGATTTATTTGAGAATTAAATTGACGAGATGACGAGTTTTATTATAATAATCATAATAATAACGGGTTACGTAGAACGCGACGTCGTGAACATGCAAGTCGCATGCATCTCTCTCTTTTTCCCTCTCTCTTTCTCTTTCTCTCCCTTTCTCCGCATTTCTCGTATATTGTATCGTTTAATGGCAGGAAATGTTCGACGTGCCGTCGATAAATCCGCTTGTGTCCCGTAATGGATTTATATACGCGACTCCGCGCATTTCCCACGGCACCTCGCGCGCGATTTATTCTCGCCGGCGTATCTTAAATGCTTCGCGCGGTCGAACGAGTGACCGACGCGTGTCGATGCTCGAATCCGGTGGCGCGTAGATTTTCAATCGCCATATCCTCGCGTCGCTAATTAACGTTAAGTCAGTGAAGTCCAATGCGTCGCGATTTACGTCAAACCGGTGGAGTGCGATTACACATGATTACGTGATGCGCCGCACACACACACAACACACACGCTGCAGCGCGGTTCATGCGCGCGAATTACAACACAACACACATTGAGAGAGACACACACACATACTCACACACGGATACGCGCCCCTGAGACTCTCGACATCTCACCAAGTGGATTGTGGCGATGACTCGATGATTAATGAGATTAGGTGTGAAATCGACATTCGTCGAGGGCAGGAAGCATCGGCGATCGTCCCACTGCAATCGGCGGTGCGAGTCAAAAGAGTTAGTAGCATGGGCATGTGTGTCTGTCCGTCGATCCGAGAATCGCAGCACGTTAACTATATATCTATATAATAATATTATACATACATATTATATATATGTGTAATATACTCTCCGTTTCTCCACTCTCTTAAAGTGAATCGATAGAAACATTTCTGATCGAGTCGGTAAAAGAAAAGTATTTCACCGGTGATCAGTGAATATTCGCTGGTGAAATTATTCCTAATGAAATTACATTTTACTGTTCCGTTTTATGCCTCACTAATTTTGATCGGTGAAGGAAAAATTTTTCTGCAAAAAGTTCAAACTCGTTGTATTTTGCATCGAATCCAACTTTTTACGACGGTGGAACTGACGACTCTTCCGTGCGCCATGCGTATGATGACACTGTCTGTCCGCATCAACAATTGGAACAGTGACCGCTGATCACCTGATCCTTTCGACGAGATTTTATTGATTGCAGTGCTGAATACTTATAGCTGAACCACCAGTTATAGATGCAGCATTTACTCAGTGAAGAATACGCTGATTGTACTTTAGAGAGAGTATATATTATAACATATATCTACCCATTTATACTCCGAATATTCTCCCTTTATGTTTCTGCGTTCACATATGTTTCTACGTCTATATATGTTTATTCGCCCATGTGTATGTATACATTACGCACATATACTATACATATATATACATGCATATATACATACATACATACATATATACACATACACACACGTGCGTGTTATCAGAGTGCGAGAGTTCGCGAGGTTTCACGGCGAGCTTTCCTAGCAGAGAGGCGAAGAGAGAGGCTCGTTGAGATCGTCGTCGAGAGCTGAACTGCCGGGTCAATTGCCTCGATGACACCAACAGCCAAGTTGAGATTTTGTTTATTGCTTACTGTGCGCGTGGAAGAAAGCCAAAATGGAGTCCAGTCTGCGGAAGAGAGCATTCGCCGTGAAACCCGGAATCGCGAATCGCAATCTCACGCGCTCCGCACATTGTCATAGTATTATATTTACGTGACTCACACGCCGAGCTTTTGCACGCTTTCTTCAGGTGGCTATCACGATCGATATATATGTATGTATATATATATATACATATCGTGTGTGTCCGGTCGATGGATGTTGAGCCTCTGCATGCATCTACATGAGACGCACAAAAACTTTGATTCGCAATTTCGGGCGCCGCGTGATTCTACGTAATGTGACAAATTGCCGCCCGACAAACGTCCGTTAAAAGCACCGATCGATTTGATTGATGTATTCGGATCGATTCGGTGCATGGCTTACGTTTTCGTATTTCGCGGCGAAATCGAATATTCGTCGCGAATCGTTCCTTCCGCCGTTGCGAGAAATAAATTATCTTGATTGCGAGACGCCGAAATTTCGCGGGCCGCTATTTAATAATGGAAGATACATGTGCAACGGAATAGCACCGATTTCTCAATTTCGCGAATACTTGGCGCGGCAAAAAGTCCCGCGGAATTCGCGAGCTGGCTGTTTCTTTTAATTAAATTCCCGCACATAAAGCGGATTCTCATATTTATTCATTCGACCGGCACGTGCAAATAGATGAATATGAAACGCTTGGGCGAAAAGTTCCTTCTAAATAGCCGGCCGACCACCGTCCATGAACGTCCGAAGAATCGTGACGGCGGCGTGACAAGAAATCGAAGCGGGCTTCCGCGGGCATTCATGTCGACACGTGGCGTCGCGTCAATGCGTGCCGAACTCGAATTTCCATCGGCGTGCCTTTCAAAAGTCCACGGCAGCATCAAATAGTGAGCGAGCGGTCGGTTGTAATTAAGGGCGAGTTGCTGAAATCTCTCGTACCGGTCTTCTAAATTTTGCTTTATCAATTTCCATATAATTATTGAACGAAAAAGAGAACTGAGTGTAAAAACTAAATGTGGAAAAGAGAAACAAATGAGCAGTGTGAGAAATGTAAACAAAAAATTTGCATGTTATTTTGTGCGTACTACTCTGGTAAAAATGCTTGATATTTCTGGCCGTAATCACGTACAGAAATAATTGCTATAAATTGTAATGTAGGAAATTATTTTCTTTCATTCTACTATTCATTAATTCTACTATAATATTAGTCATAACAAACTTATATGCATGTTGCTACTATTATTTTATTACAAAAAATATAGTTGAAAAATAACTATGAGATTTTTAGTTATTTAGTTAAATTAACTATAAGTAACTATGATTTTTATTTAGGTCAATTATTTTCTTCTCTCAGTGTGCAAACATTTCCAAAAATCGAGTGCAATTGATAAGGTGCGAGTTAGGAGATCGGTACGATTTCGGCAACTCTCTTCTCTTACTGCTTTATATCGTCGCAACTTTCATCGTCAGGTTCGTCGCGAATTGTAGAATCGCAGTCTTTTTGTCTCTGGTACGGTACTGGCCGTCGCGAAATCCGCGAATTCGCGGACGTAAGCTATGGATTAACGGCGACGGAGAATGCGTATAAAATACGCATATGTCGAGTCGCGATCGGGGACGAGACAGTAAAATTTTGATTGCTTCGCGTTCGGCGACGCGCTCACGAGCTCGTTCCTGAGGCCTCGTAACCACGCGTCTGCGGTCGATCGTCCATATCGTCGATTCGAAACGAATAGCCGTCGTCCGGGAGTGATACGATGAGCCCGCAGAATAGATCGTAATTCCCGGCTCGTTTATCGGACTGCTCCTTGAGCAGCGCGAGTCAGCCGTTCCCTCGGAGGCCTCGTTGGGTTGTCGAGTCGCGAATTCGAAATCCTCTCGCGTTTATCACGTCTCCGCCGCAAACTCGTTCTTTCTAGAAGTCCCTCAAGTACACGGAGAAAAAAATATCGAGTATCTGTAGCTATAATCACGCAGAGAACTAATTACTCCAACTTATGGTCAAGAAAACTATTTTTTATCAAATTCTATTATAATGTTAGTGATGATGAATTTATATTCATATGTCACTATTATCATCTTACTACGAAAAATATGGTTAGTGCCAAAAGTAACTATAATTTTACTTAGATCTATTTTTTTCTCTCAGTACACGAGTTAGGATACCGTCTGCTACTTATAGGGAAGAAGTGAGAGCGAAACGCTGCAACGTACTTCGTCGTTTCAGTCTATGACTCGTATTAATAGTTGATAATTGAAACTTATTTCAAATAAGACATTCAGATTTGAATGTAAAGTGTTAGATGTGAGCTTTTCAGTTGACTCGCGATTATAAATGTAATGTCAATTGAATTACACATATATCGTGTGATTCAACTGAAAATTAACTTTAATTAACTCTGAATTCAAATCTGAGTATCTCACGTGAGACAAGTTTCAAGTAGTGATTATTAATGCGAGCCTTATAGCTTCTCTCTTTCTCTCTCATACTAGAGTTTCTCTCACTCCTACCCGCTTCTTTCCTATTAACAGCGGATCCGATTCCATTAGGAATCATCACGCGGTGTTCTGATTTTTGCTTGAGGGACTCTAGCTCGTTCATCGCGGAGGGGAAAGATTGATTCGCGAGCAGGAGAAGGAATTATTCGGCGAACGCACGTATCATCAGTCGCGCTCGTAATAATAAAAATAAATGTGAATTTACGGCGTCAACGTGTTTTCGCGCGGTTCCGTGCAAACAGATGTTCCCCGCCGGACGTTCGATTTTGTTAGCTTTATTGCGCGAAGCCGGTCGACAGTCGCGTTCTTGGATAACGGCCAGCTGGCGAACCTCAGCGAAGCTAACGTTTACGTTCGACGGTATTGTCTCATAGTAATCGCATTATGGATATATCGCGAGATCGCAAATCCACGGCTCGCGGCGAGCGGGAAACTCGGACTCGGTTACGCTCCGTCGTGCGTACTCCAGGCACTCCCCGGTCTTGGTGAACAGCCGGTGATCTAATATTATTCTTCCACCATGTGATTAGTGATCAGCGCTCAGGGATTGATCGCCAAAGATAAGAGCGGCACATCCGACCCCTACGTGACGGTCCAAGTGGGTAAAGTAAAGAAGCGCACGAGAACCATGCCGCGGGAGCTGAATCCAGTGTGGCACGAGAAGTTTTACTTGTAAGTAATGCCGACAACTTCGGTCGGCGACGCCCGCGGAATGCATAATTTCGCGTCATCTTCAATCCCGTTAGCGAATTTCTCGCGGCTCGTTTCAACAAGCGACGACGCATTGTCGATTTTAAAGAGAATCACGCGATATCTCTCCCTGTGAGATCTCTCCGTGCAGAGATGCTCGTGGAAAAAGCGGTGCACGTTGAAGCATTGTTCCGCGAATTTCTTCAAGTGACACCCCACCGAAAACGAGAATCTCGCTCGGAGCGGTAGTGAAAATGCTGCCACTCGGAATCACGAGAGTGAACGTTCCACTTGAACCGTAGAGTGAAGCCCTGAGGGGATGCTGGATGCCGACGCAATGCAACTTTCGTATTATGCACTGTTTTTTCAATTGGTTGTGTAGAATCGCAAATGCTTGTACAGATTGAAAGATACAAATGCCAATGTACGACGGAATGCACACACTTGTATGAAAATCGAAGGAAATCTGATAAATATAAATTGTTTTTAATTTTTTATATAATATGAGGTATTCTCTCTGCCATTCGCGTTGACATTTGTGCTTTCACTTTGCTTTCAAGCATCTGGAATTCCATATAACCAAATAGAAAAACACGATGCTGAATTATCTGGCGTCCTCTTAATCCGCACGAGTGAATGTGTCAATCAATTAGAGTGAATTTGTCCCAATGAGGTGGTGAAGTACGTCAGTCAGATTCGCTCTTCAATTTCGAGTGAAAATACTCACATTGATTCATAAAGGCACAGGAGATACACAGTCAGTAAGAAAGATGGAAAATATTTACCCAGCGATTTCAAGTGAGAGAATTCACTCTGTATAAGTAAAAGGTCACTCGAATTTGGCTGTCACTCTGCTGTACGAGTGGAATTTCACTCGGGGAAATTTAGAGAGTAATCACACGTAAAACGTCTGCTTCGCGTCAATCGACTACGAGACGTTGAGAGCCGCGCAGAGCGACACTGTTCTAACTTAAAAGGCGGAGATGATTCGAGCACAGATTCCCGTTTTCACAGCGAATGCCACAATTCGTCCGACCGGATCAAGGTGCGGGTGTGGGATGAAGACAACGACCTGAAGTCGAAGCTGCGACAAAAGCTGACGAGGGAGAGCGACGACTTCCTCGGGCAGACCATCATCGAGGTGCGAACCTTGAGCGGTGAGATGGACGTCTGGTACAACCTGGAGAAGCGGACGGACAAGAGCGCGGTGTCGGGCGCCATTCGGCTGCACATCAGCGTCGAGATCAAGGGCGAGGAGAAGGTGGCACCTTACCACGTGCAGTACACCTGCCTGCACGAAAACCTCTTCCACAGTCTGTGCGAGGAGAACGGCGGCATGGTGACCTTACCGCAGGCAAAGGGCGACGACGCCTGGAAAGTTTACTTTGATCCACCCGGCGAGGAGCTGGTCGACGAGTTTGCAATGCGCTACGGCATCGAGAGTATCTACCAGGCGATGACGTGAGTAAACAGGAATCGCTCACCTTTCACCTTTCGTATTGTGGTATCACCATGTAGAATTAATCTCGCTTTCTCTTAAGATACCTCTCAGGTGGCGAATAAGCAATTTTCTCGTCGTCGACGTAAAAGCCACGATATTGAAAATCAAAATTAGAATCTGAAACTAACACGTTCACTACCAGCGTCACACACATGTGCGACACACCGATCTCTCATAGTTCAAACTCATCTTTACTAAAAATTTTCAGTCTTTTACTTAACATATTCGCTGACCAACGTCACGTTTGGAGCATGACAACGATATCTTCTTTGTATAGTATATTCACATATGAACCAAGTCTATTGTGCACAATCACATGAAAAAATATGTAATGTGAGCTGTGTAGCGAACGTGTTAAGATCGAGATCAAGATCGCAGTCAAACAGGACTTGTTTGTCCGAGATAAGAGCGACAAGCTATCAAAGAGATGAAAAGGGAGATGAAAAAGACGCGATGACTCGCGGTATCGTCGTCCTCTTCGTCGCGAGACACACGCGGACTCTCTAATCTCGGCTGCGTGGTGAATCGGTCTCGTATCTTCTCCGCAGGCACTTCCACTGCCTATCAACCAAGTACCTGTGCCCAGGCGTTCCGGCCGTGATGTCGACCCTCCTGGCAAACATAAACGCGTACTACGCCCACACGACCGCTAGTCCGGCCGTGTCGGCCAGTGATAGATTTGCCGCCAGTAACTTCGGGGTGAGTGCCGGATGTTGAAGGTTGCGGCGCCGAGCGCGCGCGCGAGCACGAGGGGTGAAGAGGATGAGTGAAGGATGGAGGATGCTGGGACGGCGACTGGGAGCGGCGAGAAATACTCCTGCAATTTCCTGGCGACCGGCGCCATCCGTTATACCGAGACCCGTCCGTATTCGGCCGCTATATCCTGGAGACGAGCGCGCGTGTTGACTCGTGCAAGGACGCGCCGCCAGCCCGCCCGCCAGCCGACCCTATCAATTACGTCCTCATGGCTCGCGAATAACGGATCAGCTGACGCGAATCTCCCAATAATTACTCGTTGAACTTTCCAAGGAGGGAGAGAAGTAGAGGGCGGATCAAGCGACCTGCCGATGCGCTCTCTGCATCGGGGGCTCCGAGTAAAATGCGAATCGCGGAATTGGACATGGGGATTATCCCCGAGAACGATAACGCAAACGATCCTTCGTTAACGTAAAGACGAGTCGGAAGCAAATCTCACCGAGAAGGGACTACGTCCCTCTGGCGCTTTATGACGAGAGAAATACCCTTCCTCGCAAGTCTCGATTATAAATCCGCAATCGGGTCAAGAAGTCAAGTTCGTGTCGTGTTTATGGTCATAGGTTTATTGCTGACCGTTTAGCCTGCAAACTTTCGCCGAAGGAAGGTGAAAAGAATGGCGGGCGGGCTGCTTCGATGCACGCTAGTTAATTAAGATTTTAATTAAGATTTTCTTCGACCGCGTTCTTTCCGAGTCGCCGTCTGGATTTCAGCTGACTGGCAGCCAAGGCTGACCGAGTTGGTTTTTCTCGCCGCGTCGGGAATATGGAAATTTTTCAGCGCGCGACGTTCCCTCGTGGCAACTGCGATGAAACCGAAGGCGATAATACGCGGGCCGAAATTTCGCGGGACATTTAGATTCGCGGGTCTCTTAATTCCGAAAGTGAACGGTAGTGTATGGAAAGCGTGTTTTTCATATTTCTGAATTATGCATGACACTGCACCTCGAAAATATTACGCGAAACTCGCCGAGCCCTGGTGATACGTCGGAAGAACTTCGCGAACTGCTACGGTAGCAGGGGTCCGATAATTTCGCTCTTCCTCAGGGCGAAAAGTGCGCGGCTGCCGCATCGGAAAAGAGTTCGGGTCGGAAGAAAAGAATCGACGTCAGCGAATTTGCCGACGAAAAAAGAAAAAAAGAAAACGAGTTACCTTCGATAACGGGAACTAAGCGAGAAACTCTTCTCTTCTTGCAGAAAGAGAAATTCGTGAAACTGCTGGACCAGCTGCACAACTCCCTGCGGATCGACCTGTCGATGTACAGGAACAACTTCCCAGCCTCGAGCCAGGAGAAACTGATGGATTTGAAGAGCACCGTGGACCTGTTGACGAGCATCACGTTCTTCCGCATGAAGGTGCAGGAACTGTCGAGCCCGCCGCGCGCCAGCACCGTCGTGAAGGATTGCGTGAAGGCGTGCCTGCGCTCGACGTATCAGTTCCTCTTCGAGAACTGCTACGATTTGTACAATCGGGAGTTCCAGACCGACCCGAACGAGGTGAAGCGCGACTCTGACGATCACGGGCCGCGATTAGACTCGCTCGACTTCTGGCACAAGCTGATCGCCCTGATCGTCTCGGTCATCGAGGAGGACAAGAACAGCTATGCGCCCGTGTTGAATCAATTCCCTCAGGAGCTGAACATCGGTCAACTGTCGGCAGCCACCATGTGGTCTCTGTTCGCGGTCGACATGAAGTATGCCCTGGAGGAACATGAGCAGCATAGACTGTGCAAGTCCTCGGCCTATATGAACCTGCACTTCAAGGTCAAATGGCTACACGCCAACTACGTCAAGGATGTGCCGCCTTATAAGGGCGCTGTGCCGGAATACCCAGCCTGGTTCGAGCCCTTCGTCATGCAGTGGCTCAACGAGAACGACGACGTGTCATTAGAATATCTCCATGGTGCCTTTAGTAGAGATAAAAAGGAAGGCGTAAGTTCCTCCGTCGCTATCTATGCCCGTCTCTATTTTGAATCCCAATTAAACTCTACTTGCTGTTCTTCTAATGCCTTCGACTTCTCTTCTTACAGTTCCAGAAGAGCAGCGAGCACGCGCTCTTCAGCGTCTCCGTCGTCGACGTCTTCACGCAGCTCACGCAATGCTTCGACGTGGTATCGAAGCTCGAGTGCCCAGACCCGGAGATCTGGAAGAGATACATGAAGAGGTTCGCCAAGACCATAAGCAAGGTGTTGCTAGCCTACGCGGACATAGTCAAGAAGGAATTCCCGAGTAATCTGCAGGAGGAACGAATCGTATGTGTTCGATAAATGCAAGTCTACTGAAAAATTCACTCAACATGGGCACGGCTAAATTAAATCGCTTTATTTCGCAGGCATGCATTCTGATGAACAACATCCAGCAACTTCGGGTGCAGCTGGAGAAGATGTTTGAGTCAATGGGCGGCGATAAGCTCGAGGCGGATGCAGCGAACATATTGAAGGACCTGCAGCAACAACTGAACGGTGCTCTGGATGATCTGGCGGTGCTCTTCGCGAATAGTTTAGAACCACGAATAACCGGCTCAGTTAAGGAAGTGGGAGATGTTCTGTTAACCATCAAAGGTGGCGGACAGGTCCCGTTGTCACAATCGGCGCAGAGAAACAACGTGGCTGTTGAGGCGGACGAGGTATTGCGACCGCTCATGGTACTACTTGACGGTAGCCTGTCTGTGTACGCCGAGTCATGCGAGAAGACGGTGCTGAAGAGGCTTCTCAAGGAACTGTGGAAGATAGTGATGAGGATTCTGGAGAAGACCGTTGTTCTGCCGCCTATGACGGACAAGAGCGTACGTATTGCCCGTATGATTGAATTTTCAGCTTTGAAAGATCGTTGAAGTATCGTCGAGCATAATGTATCACGGCGAGATTATTGTAATTCTCTTGCTTCTCGCAGATGATGTTCAAGAATCTAACGGACAACGCCAAGAATCTCGCTGCGAACGCCAAGATAGAGGATATGTCGAAGCTGTTCAAGAACCATATGGCTGGCAAACCCGACGTAAAAAATGCCCTCAGCGGAGTCATGGTAATCAATCACATTTTGTTCTTCTTTCACTTTCCTCTTTTTCACATTTTCTTGTGTATTTTGTTACTCCTTTTTCTTTGTTGTCTTTCACGCCATGATTTGTGCTTTCGGTAATTAAAAGATCTTTCTCTCACATATCTCAAATTGTTATTTTACAAAAGAAAAACTTGAATTTTCTTCTTTATTGAAGAGCCGCTTTACAGTAGTTTTTATCCTCGTAGGATATCTCTAAGGAAGTGGAGAAGAATCTTTCGCCGAAGCAATGCGCGATCCTCGACGTCGCTCTCGACACAATCAAGCAGTACTTCCATGCTGGCGGTAGCGGCCTGAAGAAAGCGTTCCTGGAGAAATCGCCTGAATTGCAGAGCCTCCGTTACGCGCTGAGTTTATACACGCAGACGACGGACACTCTCATAAAGACCTTTGTCACCTCCCAAGTCAATCAAGGTACATATGTTGCTTGGGTTCGTCATTTGCATATTTACGAATTGTACGAGCGACGATATGTAACGACTATTATTTTTATATATGTTTTGCCACGTTGCGCTACGACGAAGTAACCAAGTCGCGGTCGGAGAAGTAGTGATCCATAGTCAGGAACACACACGTACACACAGATACTAGTCGACACATGACGATCTGTTCTATTACACGTGTCCGGACGCGTACCACACGTATCGTTTTTTACACTCACCACGACGTAATAAAAATTGTCGCGACAGTGCCGCTGAACGACGCGTCAACGCTACGTCAGCGTCAGCGTTCGATGAGCAGCGAGAGAGGTGACGAAGGGGAAGGAGCCGAGGGTATGGAAAGCCTCGAGGAACCCCTTCGCCAGAGCAAGCCCTCTCTTCGTCGAGAGAGCCGACAAGGTACACCAAGGGCGCCTTAGAAGGTCGCTACAAGTGTCGGGGGAGCAACTACTTTTTTAGGATGTAGTGAATTGATTGTTGTGTCGTCGATCGGGACGTCTTTCGATGATGTAATTCCGTTCTTCCCTCTTCCTTTTTCGCGAAGTTTCGTTTAACGGAATTATATTTCTTTTTCTTTTGGATTATATTTAGATTTATTTACTCTTTTAGTTAAAGGGATTTAGTTAGGGGGTGGTCAGTAGTTCTTTCAGATTGTGTACTTATTTCTTCCGTTCAGTTTTGTTTGAAATTTATTTTATGTTTATCTACTTATAATCATATACAGAAGAATAATTAACGATCTCGAGTCTCTCCATCTAACTTGATTTGCTATGTGGTATGTGTTATCATTCTCGAAGAATACACTCCAAAGACGTCTCGACGATCGACAGCTGTATTAGGAAGCTGTGCTGTTATCACTGCCGCTGCTGCTAACTGCCGCCACTCTTGCTGCTACTACCGCGAACTTGTGATCCGCAAAAGATCTCTCTCTTTCTTTCTCTTACATGTTTGTTTCTCTCAACACACAACGCTTTGACACACTAAAAGCAACGCGATACACGTAACACGCGCGTCAAGGAGACTCTTTTTAATATTCGATCACAGAATCACTGTCACACAGATTTCTCCACAATTTTTTTATGAGCGCGCAACAAACTTACTCGCCTAAGTGTAGCGCTGTGTACCATCTTGGTCTTACCACGAGGACTCGAAGATAGCGCAAAGTACCTGAAGAGAGGATTCGATCGACCGGCTGCACGGATCACTGTATCATACGCACTGAACTCTCGGAGATGGTCGTTGAGATTTTCCGAGACACCGCAACCGATTTATTCTCGTTTACCAGCTCGGACATAGGCGAGGGAGCCGTTCGTACGATTTACACGTGCGAAAACCTCACAGAGGTTGACCTCGTCTTCTCTCTGTAGCAGTTACGCCGACGAGAGGATAATGCGACGCGCCTATTATTGGAGCATGTAATCTGCTCTAGAGATAGCGATCGAGAAATAGATCCTTAGCCTTTAGCGTTTGGTCATAGCAGATTGGGTAGAACCAAACGAGGCCCGCGTGTAGTATTTAGATGCCACTCTAGTTTCGCGACGTTTCACACATGGCCGTAATCTCTGACTGCAACTCATGAAGTTTCAGATACCGCCGGTTCGGACGAAGGCTCAGTGGGCGAGGTGAGCATCCAGGTGGATCTCTTCACGCATCCGGGAACCGGAGATCAGAAGGTCACCGTCAAAGGTGCGACTTTGCTTTCTCGCAAAAGAGAAATATTCATCAAAATTCTTTCATTCTTGAAACCAATTTTTCGGCTTTGCCTTGATGATAATCTAAAATGAAATTTTACATTTTCAGTCGTGGCTGCGAATGACTTGAAGTGGCAGTTGGCGACGGGTATGTTCAGACCGTATGTCGAGGTGAACTTGATCGGTCCACACCTCGCCGGCAAGAAGAGGAAACAGTCGACGAAGTCAAAGAGCAACAACTGGTCGCCGCAATTCAACGAGAGCTTTGACTTGTTAGTGGCGCTTCTCATTTCAATTTTTTAACACGTTTGCTGTGTATTATTTCCCACATGACAAACCACATGACAAACCTGACTCCGTATCTTCTGTTCTCAGCATGATCGGTAACGAGCAGCAGCAGCTGGACTTCCACGAGCTGCATATCTGTGTGAAGGACTATTGCTTCGCGAGAGAGGACAGGCTCGTCGGAGTCGCGGTGATGCAGCTCAAGGACATCGTCGACGAGGGCTCATGCGCGTGCTGGCTATCACTCGGCAAGCGTATCCAGATGGACGAGACCGGCTGGACGATCCTGCGCATTCTCTCACAGCGCAACAACGATGAGATCGCCAAGGAGTTCGTGAAACTGAAGAGCGATATCAGGCAGGAGACCCCGCTACCGAATCCCACTTGAGAAGATGCGACGCCGCGTTAAGCCGACGAGCGAAGCGATTCGAGTACTTCGAGCTTGGAAAGAGCCCGAAGGGGAGCAGGAGGCCGTCCAAAGGGGGTAGCGTTTGACCTTTGGTGCCACGAGAACGAAACCCTTCACGACTAATTCCGCGAGAAAGAGAGAAAGAGAGCGAGAGAAAGCGAAAGAGTGAGTGTGAGTGAGAGACAGAGAGCGAGAAAGAAAGACACGCGAGAGCGAGAGAAAGAGAGAGAAAGGTATGTTAACGCGCAATCTCACGCATCGCCTGGCGAAAACGATCGCCCGAACCCTTCCGCTCGTCGCGACACACAACTGGAAGGGACGGTCATCCTCCGCGGAGAGATAGCGAGAGACTCGATGATCTTACGGAACCTAGACCCTCCGGCTTCCTTCGCGCCGCAGAGTTCGGTCGAACGTATTCCTCTCCCTTTTTTACACGAGTCACAGAGCTTTAGCCCCGTCCCTGGACAGCGACGATGCACCGGGAATTATCTTCCACAGATCCCGAGCTGAGACGACGAGCTATGAGGGTCAAGCCCGCGTGGCACGCGACGTTCGTCCGGTAACTACTACAATAAGAAAAGGGTGGCTCCCGTCGCCCTTTCGCGGAACTACTTAGATAGACAAGGAAAGACAGAGCTCGACAGCAACACAAGCGCGACGCCCCGCGTATAAAGCAACACGGAATATACATCGGACTCTTCTTCGTGCGAGTGCCGCGAGCGAGAACGAGAAGAAAGGGAACACGAAGGAGAAAGGGAAGGAGAGAGAAAGAGAGAGATAACACAAAGAGAGAAAGAGAGTGTGTCTCGACGAAGACGCGATAACGTGAAAACAGTGCTGCCAGTACGCAATATATTTGGTAATATTCGTAACGTAAGATAGGACGAGATCACATCGGGGAACTCGCACGGTGCTTCGAAAACGCGACGACGGGACTCTCTCGATCGCGGACCGGTCACCGAAAGACTGACCTCGAAGAGCAGAAGAAACAGGGGAGACAAAGAGAATGAGAAAACGTAGGAGCGCGGGTCCGCGCGGTCCCCGCGCCACGCGATCGCACGTGTCTGAAAGGGAGTGTAGTCGAGCACACGGGAACGAGGCAAAACGCGAACGAGGAGGACCGCATAACGCACTCACACACACATACACACGTACACATTCACAGAGACACATAAAAAGGAAAAACATACAAACATCCACAAACACACGACTTTCGCGACACGACCGTGTTTCTAAGCCGTTTGTTCGGGAGGGCGAGTTTACTGTAGATACGTGAAACACGTTGTTGACGAAGAAGTTTTTTCTAATATACAGTTTAAATGTAGCATTGCGTACGACCAAACAGGCGCGCCCTGACCGTCACTCACGGCGCGCCCTCGTTAGTAATAAAAAGAAAAAAAATAAAACTAGGCATTGTAATTGTAAAGTAAAAACGTTCTTATTCTTATTAAGGATATCAGAGATCGTAAGAGTCTGACCGCCGCCGCTGTCACTGCCGCCGCCGCCGCCGCCGCTGTTGCTGGCTGGCTACCGCTGCTGCTGCTGCTGCTGTTGCTGGTGGTGGTGGTAGTAGTGGTGGTGGTGATGGCTGCTGCTGCTTGTTGCGAACGATACCGAGATCCGCCCGAAAGCTTCGAGAGCTCCGCGCGAGCGACGTGCAACCTCTCACGAACCACGAACGAAAAACGCGACGTCTATGAGCACACTGAGTATGGCCGGCTCACACACAAATCTGGTTATGCCAACCAGATTTACGTGTGTGTCAACCATACCTGTTTTCTCCGTGTAAACTCCTCGCGTCCTGACTCCGCTGGGAGTGCGAACATCGACATTGGACAAGCACGGAATCCTCTTTCTACGAACTGGCGAGCGTGCCAGCGATCGATCGATCTCCCAAAATTCAACTCTTACACCCTCGTATAGTCTCGCTGTCGTATAATCATGCTGTAGCTTCGATTCACTCCCTAGCGACCGCTGCTTCTTGTACGACAACACGTTCCAAAACACGAGGCTGGACACGTTACAACTATTGATACCATCGCTACTCTGCTGCTGTTGCTGCTACTACTATACCGTGTATTAGCTTGTCATCGCGTCTTGTACATCTCGTCTCTTGTACCTAAGGGCAGTTCGTCCGTTCGTAGAAACGCGTCGCGCGACACGCGCCGCCTGCGACGCACCTCTCACGGCGATTCGTGTCAACGGATAAATAAAAATGAATTAACAGATATTGCGAAGCCTTGAATAATTTCCCGCGATCGCACGAAGCTTCGGTCGGATCCCTCCGTGAGAACGCAAAAGAGAGCACGTTGCACGCGACGTCGAATCCGATGAATTTCATCGTCCGGCCTGCGCGCACAGCCGCGGGCGGGTACGCAACTCCGGAAATTACGCTACTATATTCAAAAGTTTCTACTACGTAGTACGTCTAGATATACTTACGTATTGTGTATAGTGTCTAAACGCTGATGTAGCTGCGAGCGCGGGATTTTCGATCAGGCAAAAAGATACGGGAGAAAGAGAGAAAGAGGGAGGAGGCCACTCAAGTAAAAGAGTGAAAGAGCACGTCGGACCATCTCAGCCGCGAGTGCTTTTCCAAATTTGAATACGCCACCGCAAATCGGAGGATTCCGCGCAACGGTGTGCGGGCTCGAGCCTTCTCTGAAAGAGAACTTCTCGAAGAACTCGGAAAGATTAATCCCTCGATGTCGAGGAGAGAAGAACAAACGACTAGCCGATTAGAAGTCGAGTAATTTGTATCAGTTAGATTTAGATTAATATTCTCGAGTTCTCATGGGAGAGGCAGCGAGAGAACGAGGACAACATCGTTGCGACGAATCCGTCAATTCGAGACAATACATCCTCCGCCAGTCAGGATACCTAGAACCACGTTAGGATCTCACCCAGCACTGCGCTCACGCGCCAGAACAGAGGGTCCGGTGAAGCACCTGAGACGACGCCTGTCGCCCACGTCGACGGTGAAATACGAGTAGGTAGCAAAAAAGCGAAGAAGAAAAAAAGAGAAGAAGAAAGATAAAACAAGAAGAGAAAAAAAACACACGGATCCGCGAGCTCGCCACCATCTTCATTTGTAAGAGTGTCTATTTCCTCCGTTGCCTAACTAAGTGCATACTGAATACAAAAGGGCTGGCGAATTCGGCGAAATCTAGACCGGCCTCGTCGACGGAACGCCCCACGGACGATACTCACGATACTCGTGTCCCGACTAACCGATACCTCGATAATCCGCCGATCGTATAGATCCCGCCCTCTCCCCCCCCCCCCCCCCCCCCCCCC
>NW_022639477.1:1040960-1060738 GCF_010583005.1 Odontomachus brunneus
CCCCCCGCATCCCCGCAGCCATCTATGATCGTCGACGGGGTCGGCCGCCAATTTTTCCTCCTACTCTCCGCTTCGATTAATATCTTGTAAGCTTAATGAAAATATCTCGTGTATTCTGTGATAATTATCCCTTAAAGAACACACTACACCCTACATCTACACGCACGAAAAGACACACACATACACACATAAACGCAGGAAGACACGGCGGGAGGAAAATTTTACGGAGACAGACGTAAAACTTAACTACGCATTTACACTGATCTCAATAGCGCAACAGTACTTTTCTCTTTTAAATGACACATACACACACACACACACACAACCACACATACACAAACATATATTTCTATTTCTCTGTAATCATTAAAAACGTCCGAGGAGTCTCGTCGGGATGAAGATAATTAACGGAGATGCGTGATAGAGTGATCCAGGCTCGCCTCACTTCCTCTCATCTACCGATCCTGTGACTAATTCGGAGTCGGGATTATTATACATTCTTCTCCCCCTCCCCACCCCCTTATAGCGCGAATTCTCGATCCTTTTCCACGACTTTTTCATGTTACCGTACGTATCTAAGCCTCTCGAATAAAGAGACTCTCTACGCTGTTGAAAGTAAAGTCCATTTCGATTTGAATAAAGATCAAGACTCTCTGTCGTCTTCTCTATTATTATTTGTCGGAACTCCTAGATTCTCTCAACCGGCCGTCTCGCGAACTCGACAAGTAGATTTCTCGCCAGCCTCGACGTTCTCGAGTCGGGACGTGTGCAAAAGTCCGCTCGAATTAATCAGAGAGTCCGTAGATGGAGCGCACGGAAAAATCTGAGACACCCTGCGGACCACGATAACATGAAGATAAGGAAGCGCGACTTCTTTAATCATCACGCCTCGGTAGGCGACCGATTTCACCAACCGCCAAGAGTGTCGAGAGGAAGGAAGACCGTGCCGAGGAAGATGTCCGAAGGGACTTGTCGGCAGAGGCGAGTTCGTTTCACATGCCGAATAGAAGAGAAGATCATCCCCGAGAGATCACCGCGAATCCTCGCTGACGAAAGCGAGAACGGGGTCACGAGATCGAAGCCGGACTGCGATACACCGGCCATCGTGTAACAACCGAGAGACGCGGGTCTCACTGGAAGGTGGCAGAGTGAGGAATCGCTTAGCGCGAATAGAAACTAAGGTGTGACAAAGAGAAAGATAAGGGGGAAGAAAAAACGAACAAATGGACGAGACAAACACAACCGTTGACAATACTATGCTTGAGAATCGTGTGAGACGCGCGTGTGTAATGTACTTAATGAACATAGAAAACCACAGAGAAATGGGACACTTGTCGCGTTTCTCGTAAGGTTACAAAACGTACCAAAAGTAAAAGCCCGTGGACGCGGAAGGACGTCACTTCGCCGCGTGTTTATCGGGTGATGATTACGCGATAACGAGCGAAGAAAAGCCGACACGGCACGTTCCCAACCGGGGGAGCGCGAGTCGCAGTAATATTGCCGTCGTGAACATTTTTCAAGCCGCTAGTAGAAAGACCGGGAGAAGGCACAGAGGGAGTTTCGGCAGGTGCGATGACGATTTTAAGCACGATGGCGAAGATCCAAAGCAATTGTATCCGAGTATCAAACACGCACATTCGACAGAAAGAGAATTAACCCGTTTACCGTGAGCCAGATCTCCGTTAGCGTATCGTTTCGTTCGTTCAACTCGCGCGACGAATTATTCACCGGCGAACTGGATGCGTATACACACCGTACAGAATACACAGCATGCAAAGCACACGTGTGTGCACGGAGAAAACAAAATTTCAGCTCGTGTGCTACCGCGAATGGGGACCGGACGAAGAACTCGCTGACAGCAAGTAATAAATCTCTCTTACCGTGACCGAAAGTTTAGGTCTGAACATGCAGTTGCGTTAAAACTCGGTTGAAGTCACTAAGAATAATTGGTTGAGTAGGGCCCGTATTAATAGTTGTTACTTGAAACTTGCCTCAAGTGAGATACTCAGATGTAAATTTTTAGTTGAATTGCGATTACGAATATTGTGTCGCGTATGAAGTGGCACGGTAATGCCACTTCATGGCATTACCGCATATATACATGCTCACGACGCCAAATATATAAAAAAACGTTCATCCAATATGATTAAAATAATATTTTATTTAGAATTAGAGTATTCTCTAATTCCAAATTCAAATCTGTGTATCTCACGTGAGACAAGTTTCAAGACTATTAATACGGGTTCTATAGTTGGATTTGAGTTTTTCACTTGAATCACACGATGTGTGACATTACATTTGTAGTCGCGATTAAACTGAAAGATTCAAATCTAATTCTAAATTTAAATCTCAGTATCTCAGAGACAGATTTCAAGTAACAACTATTAATATTGGTCTAGAAAGCTGAGTAAAGGAAAACTCGTTTATATATAAGAACAGAAACATTCCTGCCTCCTGCAGGGATCTTCCTGTTCCTACAACGTAAAAGTTTCGTTTGGTCCCCAAGTAACAGAAAATCCAGCTACACTAACAGATTTGTTTCCTCCATGTGACTCCGCACTTGAACGCAAGGAAACGACATCCACTCACTTATATCTATACTCACACGTACACACACATGTACACACGATCCAAGCTCCGAACGTGCGCGTCGTTAACGTTCCTCATCCCGCAAACAGCGGATCATCGTCGCATCATAATCGCGTCACACACGACGACGGGCTACACCCGGCGCAAGAAACCGTTCAGCTTCAGATTCAGATTCCGGGCTCTGGGGTCAGGTATCGCCCGTCTGGATCATCTCGCGCGATTCAACGTCAAGCGATCGCGCGACCCGGGCGAGCGCGTAGCCTCGCGCGAAACCCCGACAATCCTGGTGGCATCAGTGCACTTCGAGCAAGACGCAATCATCGACCACGGAGGACTCGCATCGACCACACCGTTCGACTAGGCAAATAAAGTTGATTATCCATTATCCACACGCGATTCGCGTCCTCGCTGCAGAGGACACGCATCGTTCATTAATAGCGTCGTAATACCGCACCGTAGATAGCGCAAATGAAAGAGTCGGAGGCGCGAGTCTCTTTCTCTTGAGTTAATAATCGATTTCGTTTTCGCTCACGCTAGATGTATGTCACTTCTACAAAGGCATTTCAATGGTCCGTTGATCGGCTCGCACTGTCGGCGAACACTGAGCGCGATCTAGATATCTCGTATGACCAATGATCGATGCACGATGGGATCCGCGTTCTGGCCGTGAATCCGCGCGTTCAGTCCGCTGAATCGCGATTCGAATCTCACCTTGGTGTTAGTGAAATATTGATACAAAACTTGAAGCGCACGAGAACGCTGTATTCGGCGCTGAACGCTCGTGGCGAGGACGTGGACCCGCGTTCGTCACTTATATTTATTCGATGGGTTTGTACATAAAGAGATAATTAATCGCAGGTGAAGTTGTTGAAAAAGAGAGTGAGATGTACAGAGAAAGCGCGCGAGAGAGAAGTAGATAGAGTCGTATTGAGAGAAATGCTCGCGCACGTGTGCGACTTGAATGAGAATGAAAGTGAGAGAGAAAGAGAGATTGTTATAAGGGATTGTTATAAGGGATTAAATCCGAAGGATTGATTAATTAGTTAATTAAGGAAAAAAATGTTATAGAAGAATGGCGAGAATGGGAGAGAGAGAGAGAGAGAGAGAGAGAGAGAGAGAGAGAGAGAGAGAAAGAGGAAAAACGGACAAGGAGAACCGATTAGAGTTATATCATCGTTAAATCATCGTGCCATGTGCCATATCATCGCATTATACATCAGAGACAGAGTTTAAATATTATTAACTTTAAGTCTCTCGTAGCTAGATATAATACGGCCGTATATACATATACATATATACGTGTGCAGCGTGACGGAATCACTAGAAGTGGAAATGAATCCGACATGTGTACAGCATTCGTTTGACTATCTGTGATTCTGGTCTTTATTCGAGCGACGATCGTGACGCGTCCGGTACGAGATACCGGATTCCACGTACGGTACGTTCGCAAGAGACGAAAAGGAGACGAGCGAACGCGGGGGCGACGATCGTATCCTCCAACGTGTCTACCGGAATACTTGGATATTCCGGGGATATCCAAAAATATTCGACTCTTTCGCCTGTTCTGGGCGATTTGTAGTTTGCAGGTGGAACTTGGGACAGAAGTTTGCTCGTAAGGAAACATTCGAAGAATGGGAATTGCATTTATAGATGTACGCGTTCACACACGCGCGTGTCTATAAATCTTGAAATGTTTTCTATATTACGTAGCGCACGACATTACAAGTGGAATTCTGTCCCGCGTTCTCTGTCGCGAATTAGGCCAATCAGTGTTTCGATGTCGCAGGTGAAGACTCGACTGTTCGGCAAAACGCGCGGAGACTAAGGAGAAAGTCTCGATTGATCCCGTTCCTCGAGTTTCTTGCTACACGAGCTACATTCTTCGTACGACTACATCTATTGTGTGAACCGATTAATATCTCGTACGAGAATTCCGACGAATTCACGCGGAATTCAATATACATATTCCTACAATTTCCGAATATTGTGTTTCCCTTCTTAGAACAAATTGAAACGAGTCAGATCAATCTTTAGAAATATGGAAATCCGAAGAGAGCTCTCGTTATATTTTCTCTTTGTCGATAATATAACAGTCAATTTCCATCTCAAAGAAAAACGACCGCTTGCTTGTTGGAAATGCAAGAATCTTACCTCTACATAACGATGTCTTTTGAAGTCGCTACCACCGCCGAAAGTGAGAATATCGACGTTTATATTGAGCCACGCACTGGACCGACTTTGCGCGTTGGCGACATCTGTCGACGTCTGCAGCGCGCGAAGCGCGACAACGGGTAGTGAATGGCCGCGTGGTTGGGCAGTCAGCTGACGTAGTACGGAATGGGGCAGGCTATGGTCCGCATTCCGTCACGCTACACGCGGTGCCAGCTGGCGCCTCTATCCAGCACGTGGCCATTCAGCCTCACGCATGCGCGCCGACGCCACGTATTACCCTAATCGCGCGCGGAGACTTTGAACGGTTGAAACTCGTGAATGAATCGACGTGTAGAGACGTGAAACAAAAAGAAATCGTCATGCATACTAGGCTAATATTTCATTTGTCGAACGACGAGTATTGTCGGAATTGCTGATTGGCTGTCGGAATCGAGTATTTAAAAAATTTCTAATCCTTTCTTCGGGTACTCTAGAAATTTCCTATCAGTCAACCGACGCATCCAAAAATTTCGACAAATATTAGCCTTAGTCCGTGTTACTTTTTGCCGGCGAGTCGTGACAGGACACGGAGAGAATATTATTATTCCTTTTTCACATAAATTTTTTTCAATTTTACTATGTTTTAATAGTCCAGGAATAAAGATTGACAGATCTATCTCGCTAATAGCAAGATAGATTTTTTAATAGCACAATTTCTAAAATATAAATATAGCATATTTCAATTTCTAAAATATAAATATAGCATATTTGAAAACGAAAGGATAGTGAATTATTGCAGAATGTCGATCTATTCTTCGGTTACGAAATCCTATGTGGTAATGTATAAAATTCTTTCCATGTGTAGTGAACTGCCGCGAGCAAAATGCAAACAATACCTTTTCTCATTCGCGACGGAACTTTGTATATAAAGCATGTTTCCGGCTGACATGTGTTATCGTACGAGGATTATTTACGAAAGAAACTGAGCTAAGCGTCTTCAAAACAAACAAACTTTTTCATGAAGCTTTCTTGCTCATTACGAGTTCTGTTAGCCGTTCGAGTCTTTATTCACGACTTCGAGACACTTCGAAGCGCTCTAGATACATGGCAGAGAGAGAGAGAGAGAGAGAGAGAGAGGTAATTTCGAAAAAATACGGAACCGTGTACTCTCCTCGTTCGTTCGTTCGTTCGACATTGTCACACGTGTATGTCGACGCAATTCGACGTGAATGCAATCCACTGCTGCACCGGACGCTCGGATATCGACCGTACACTTTTTACTCGCTATCGCTGTTACTTGCTCGGTCGGAGACCGCCGTGAGTCTCCGATCGTCGAGGAGACGAAGGAGAAGCGACGGAGCGAGACTTTGTTCATACAATCGTCATTCCCATCTCGTCATATAACGAGCGATTCACACTCGCGTCGTCGCGTCGACACGAAGCGTCCGTTCGTTGCCCAGCCGACCCGTTGTAATCTAACTTTCGCATTGACGATACACACACGTATACATGTACACGACACAGGAAAACACAGCCTGCATACGCACACATACACACACACATACACACACACATACACAACATATATACACACACGCATGTGTAAGATATTATCGCATCTCGATCGTGTAACCACAGAATATATTGCACATACGACTTGCACATATTATATACATATTACGAGAGAGTGTGTATATACATTATATATATACATATATAAATGTATATTATATATATATATAGATATATATACACATACGCATGGTCATGGCCGCGAGCCGTTGCTGTCTCGCGATCGATTAACATGATTTCTGACGGAACGTTACGCGTTTGATCCGATATATAATTCGAGTTTCTTGTTTCTTTCTACGATTCGTTCTACGCGCGCACACACATCCACACACATATCCGAGGGACTCGTGAGGTTCTCAAGAGGAGCGCAGAGTGCCGGCCGCGTTTTCTTCGTAGATAATATTTTATAAGTCCTCATTATACATTACGTATATAAATTATATTATTATATGTTACATAAATGATACGTGCATCAATCCCACAACACCTCCATCCAGTTCTGCTTGGTCGCGAAAGGAGGATGGCTTGCGCGCGTACTCCTGATCGGCGTGGTCGTAAAAAGGCAGCCGCGGAACACGGCCGATTCCCGCACGAAACTTTGCACTTCCCCAAAAAATTACGATATTTTCGCGGCTGTATATCCGTGCGTCCGCCTCAATACGCACGTTATTATCGCTCGCCAGGACGCGCGCCGGCTCTCCTCTCTTCTTGGACTTCACCGCGACTACCATCAGTCGCGTTGCCTTCGCGAGCCCGCGAGAAAAGTCGCGATTATTCCGACGGACGAGCGGGTCGCGTTCGTTCGTCATCCACATGTGCCCATTTCAATTCCGCGCGTCTCCCCTGCCGTGGTACGTTCGCAAAAAAAGTCCTCTCGTCCCTCGTTTCGCGTACGAAACGTACCATAAGATAAAAATTGCTGGTTTCGCGTACGAAACGTACCATATCCGAAGGGTGGTGCTCTTAAAAGTGGCCGGCGGAACTGAAACGAAGGATAATAAGAGGAGTGCTTGCGCGACGCGCGCGTAACTCACGTCTGACTAACAACCGGGTCCCTTCGGGCCCAACGTGCCCAGCCACTCCATCAACGTTAACGTCTCGCTTTCTGGCCCCTCGTGTGTTAGCAATTTTTTTTTAAGAGAAGCACACTCAAAACAAGGGCTGATAAAGACGAGTTGAGATGGAGTCGCGCGCGCGCGATACTCAAAGCAGCGAAATTTCACGATGATCCGAATGGGCCCGGTGTCAGCGGATGGCCTTCGAGGGTTCATCGAGTAGTTGCGTGAAGATGAGTAATTACGAAAGTGAGAGAGAGAGAGAGAGAGAGAGAGAGAGAGAGAGAGAGAAAGAAAGAGACAGAGAGAGAAAATAGCTTTCTTATCGGGATAAGCTGCCTCAGGGGAAGGTAACCCAGGGACTCTAATAAATTATCCGAAATTATCAACCTGAGATTATTCTGTCTGTGTCGCCAGGGCCAGATCGTTTTATTCGTTGTCCAGGCGCGGGGTGTAAGCAGGGCGCTCGAACACTTCAGCTTGCGTGTGTGTACAGGGAAAATCGGAAAATACGTCCACCCCGAGCCCGACGAAATAAGCATGGCTCTGTCCATGACCCTCCTTTATTCCTTCCTTTGTACATTTTTCACACATGTAAAACGACCAGATTATTAAATTAAATTATATTAGCAAGTTAACGTATCTCTCTCTTTCAGAGAGTACCACACCACCATCACCACCATCACGTCTGCCTTCTCCTCTGTAAGATTAAGGTGACAAACGTAAAGTGTCCGATAATAAGTATATTTCCGTGAGAACAGAAGAATTACAATTGCTTCCGCGCGAGTGAAGTCATTCTTTATCTCGTTTATTAATGAAGATTAAAGATCTCTTCTGTGCAAATGATAGCGGAAGTGAGCGATGTTCGATTCCCCAGATAGTAAGGTGATGTCTAAAGATGTCATTAAGACGTCATTAAGATGTCTATGATGTCTTCATGACATCTTAATGACGTCTTTAGACGTCACCTTGCTATCTAGGTCATGATTTTACTGCTAAACATTACAGGGCACTTATGATTTATACAGGTGTATGCTTCAATGAAATTGTCTCGAGATTTTAATTTTTCAGACAAAGCCGTTTTTTTTTCGTTAGACACAGAGGCAAAAGTTTTGTCGGACTCTCTGCTTTGTCAGGCTATTGAAAAATAAAAAGCTCGTCTGACACGTCTACTATTTGAAAACAAAACCTGTGAATGGGTATTACCTGTGAATGCAAGGCTTGATTCATCGTTGAATCGTATCGTATAAGGATCTGTTTTTTATTGCTGAACTAGTATACATTTTCGGAACTTAAAAAGAGATAGATATACAGATAAAATTTGGTGAAAGAAAGATAAGAGAGAACTAGTGCAGCCAGTTTAGCAATAGAAAACAGATCCTAAAATAACCTCATTTCATCGACAAGGTTAGTGGCGACTCGTAGCGGTGATTTTGGAGCAAAAGACCGACGGAGACAAACCGAGACTCAAACCGCATTCACTCATGTAGACGGCGGAAACTTTTCTTTTTTCCGTTTCAAGTTCATGAGAATAATGACGAACGATGAAAGTACGTTAAGAATGTGAAATTTTCTTGAGAAATCTAAATACATAATTGTAAAGCACATATATTTTGTTTCACAATCGATTTCTTTACAATCAATCAAGAAACTTATCGAAAATTGTGGACAACGATATACACTCAGTTGCATTGATGCTATACCATTCACTAGATTGATAATCACTAGAAAATTTCAACCAACCGTGTCCGTTTCTAGCTGATCGTTTTTCATGACTGTTGATTCATCAGGTAATAAAAAAACTAATTTTAAAATAGTGTAATGACATTAGGGAATAGACCTTAATATGTTCCCAAACTAATGATTTTTAGAGCATTCTTTGGATTATTTTAAAAAGGCTTCAAACTTTATCATCCAACTATCATAGAGTGGCACTGGGATATTGTTTCATTAAGCGGTTGGAGCTATATATTGAAAGAAAGAGAAGAAAAAAGTTACTGAAAATTACCTTTCATAGTTTGTTTCAAATTTCACAAACAATACAAAAAAAGTACATATAAATATGTAAACAGGTGTCTTTTACTTCTATTGTTCTGTTTGTACAAAGAGTTCATGAGGTTAAACTTTTGCATTATATCAAATCCTGTGTTAAAATAATATAGATCAGTCAAGATGTAAGTACAGAGTTGACAATCGCTCAAAGGTGTAGCTTCAAGTTGCTAATTTCTAACAATGAGGAAATTGATGTGTGCGACTTAACAGCAGGAGAGAGACATACAGGTAACTCAATTTTCAAAATATTTCCATCCTCCTATTATCGCGAGTAATAATAATATAACAATCACTGAGAGAACTAAAAAACCCAGCTAATTATGTAAAATTGTATAATTGAAAAACGATTCCAGCAGGAAAGGCTTAAAGTCAATTCAAATAAAAGACTTGTAACAGGCACAGTTTAATAATGGAATTTTCTCGAGTTCAAGTTTTAAGAGTGAAACAAGTAATGTGCTTAAAAATTGTTACATTTATTTATCGCTATGTTTCTCCTCCATAAAAGGATATACACTTTCGTCGCATAAACAAATGCATTGACGAAGCTGACTTTATTTCTATTTACACACGCGCTGTCTCATTAGAATACTTCCTTGGGCGCGAACATAGTTTTCCTACATTCCTCGGCAAACGTTATCTCTCTCTGAAACAGAATAAGAACTGTGATTTTGCTGTCTGTCTAATATCTAACCTAACTTAACCTATACGACAGACAATTTTCGCCAACGCGCAAACTATAACCTCAATCTCGACCTCAACGACGGAAAAATTACGAAATCAACGGCAGTATACAAGTTGGATAAATCGACGTTAATGAAGTCAACCGGCTAGCAATACAGATTGTGAATAATCGCGAAGGTTACCTTCAGCTTCTCCGCATCTGGTATCCTGGGGTACGGACCAAACAGATCTCTCGCTCCGTGAAAGTAATCGGTCTGTATGCTTATGTTCAAATATGTCACTGTTATCAAACCTAACACAGAGACTGCATTTCTCATATTATACATTGTGGTACGAGTTAAATATCACGATGCTCTCGAATTATTTTGATCAGACAGACGGGACGTAATTGAGAGCTGACTCTTACGACAAGCCAGCTGTTAGCAAGACGCGATCCTTCCGCCTAAAAATTTCCTAGATACTCAGAGTGCTCGAACATGGATCCTTAGAATTTGTTGAACTTGGAGCCCATTGTTCCGGCCTCTTGGTAAGCTATATTTAAATCATATACCTGTCTTTATGTAATTTGAAGAAGAAACGAACACATAATTTAAGTATTCAGTAGCTTACCAAGAAGTTGGAATTTCTTGGAGAGCGACCATCAGCTTGATTTTAGTGGCCAGAGTTAGGCGCATTTTCGAGACGCCATCTGACAAAGTACGCCTTTACTACATTCGTTAGACGCATTTTCGCGGTGGTAACGATAAAACGCGCCTGGTTCGTGCCCGTTGTATTTCATACAATGATAGTAAGTTAGGAAAAGACAGACGCCCAATTGCTTTATTCTTGTCTCATCACTGATGAGCGGACCGCGCGACGTAGCCCTGACGAAAATTGAAATTGGAGAGTAAATAAAGTGTAAACGAAAAGTAACGGAAGTGTGTTACACAAAACCAGTTTATTGGTTGCATATATGATATGATGATTTAAATATTGCATATTTTAAATATTGCATATTTTACAAATATTGCATATCTTACAAGATATTTTAGATAATATATGACCAATAAACTGGTTTTGTGTAACACAGTATAACGTAGCTGGAAAGCAACTATTGTCATCCAAGAAATGATGCAGAAAAACAATGTACACGTCACGTCATTTTCGAAAATACATCTTTGCAAACGCGAAAATTATATTAAAAAATGGTAAAAAATTGACTCAGAATATGCTCTAGATGCTAACATTAAATAACATGCAGTAACATGATCGACTTACGACCTATTTCTGAGAATCCGAATTTCCTACGACGCTAAGTTGGATCCAACGTTATGAACGCGACTTTGAGATATTGGAAAATAATTTTCAAGATTCTGGGCTGTTACTGAGGGAATAGAGAGGCATTAATACATATTGTCATCCAAGATACAGAACGAAATAAGCACATCATTTTCGAAAATACACTCCTTTCAAGAACGAATGTTCCTATCAGAAAAAGTGCATGTTAACTAAATCTCGAATGTATCGAAGTGAGTGAAGCCTCTTTTCCGCGGCACTAATTGGCCGTCTCGACCGTTTCGATTGTCTCGATCCCGTCGTAGTTGAATTCGTGCCGCTTGCAGCTGTTAGCCGCGGGGACAGATCAGGTTGTGTTGTTTGCGTCATATAAATTTGATATTTATTGTCCCAGTATTGCAAACACAATGTTACATGTATATGTATATAAAATATGTAAATATGTAAATAATAAATAAATTTATATGTTAAATGTTTTCCAGCTTCTAATGGTTTTTTTACTGGAAACATAAATTTCCGTTGCTTACAGTTTCGATATTTCTATTTACGCTTTGTAAGCGCTTCATTTATACTTCCATTACTTTTCGTTTACTTTATTTACTCTCCAATTTCAATTTTCGTCAAGGCTACGTCGCGCGGTCCGCTCATCAGTGGTGAGATAAGAATAGAGCGATTGGGCGTCTGTCCTTTCTTAACTTACTATCATTGTACGAAATACAACTAGGCACGAACCAGGCGCGTTTTATCGTTACCACCGCGAAAATGCGTCTAACGAATGTAGTAAAGGCACACTTTGTCAGATGGCGTCGAAAATGCGCCTAGCTCTGGCTATTGAATCAGCATCGACATACAGTACTGGACGGAACATTGTGCCGAAATCGTATTGACAGACGTAGAAAGAGACAAGACGATGTGTGGGTAGGAACGGTTTATCGAGCAACGGAGCCACGAGGCACTTACAATTCTATTATTTTAATTAATTTTTTTTATAACAGTAAGAATATAGGATATAAGGAAAAGATGAAATATAAAAATGTTTATAGAATAAATAAGAAATTTATAATATATATGTATTACACGTACAACATGTAATCATATGTAGTAACGTATGTTCCCAACTTTTAAGAATACGATACTGTTCCCTTTCTCCTTAAACAAAATTCAACCAATGAACAGAGAGTAGAAAGAGAGATCCGTGTCCACACATCTAGCTTTTTTTTCTAGGTCTCAACACGAAAGATTAAAGAAGTCTTGCCAAATGCTCCGTCCAGTACTATATGTCGATGGAAATCAGGCTGATGGCTGCTCTCATGCTTCTCTCTGATTTAAATATTCAGTAGTTTACCAAGAAGTTGGAACAATCGAATCTTAGCACCGATACTTGACAGTTAAATCATATGTCTGTTTTCCTCTCTAGTCTCTGTCGTTTTGACACAGAAATAGCACGCTTATTGGAATGTTATACCTCACGATGTTTCGTTCGAGAAACCCAATTACATTTGCCATGATATTTTGTTTTACATATGGTATAAACTATTTTTTAATTACTTCAGCATTCAATAGAAATTCTCATCTTAAACATCGTATAAATAAATAAAATAGCGCTCATAGTTATTTTGTTTGAGATTATATTAAACTTATTTTTAGATACTGTACGAGCCATTTTATTGGCCATGAAGCATCTGAAAGATGATCTTTCAATGAAATGTAACATCAGTATATGAAACAGAATACGATCCATTAAACACTCAAATGCTTCGAAGCGCTGTATAGATCAATCGTGATTTTCCTTAAACGCTTCGAAGCGTTTGCAAACCGTAAATAATCACGGGAAATGTTAATTTTGTTTTTAATTCGGGTCAACTCTACCCGGGTGTTTTTGTCTTTAGATAGGAGCTCGTGTATCAATAACAACGTAACGCTGCCGCGTGACCGTTGCGCCTACTTGACTCAGGCGCGCACAGATGGTGACACTGGTACGTGGCGCAACGGTCGGACACGAGAGCGGCGGATCTCAGTCGGTCGTCGAGTGTCGCCGCAGGAGGGCAGTACCGTGTCGTTCGGACTCACTGTGAACGCGTCGCGATTGGCCGACGTCTCCTTCCGCCGACCCCGCCTACCAGGTGCCTGTTCGAAAGTGTGTAGTTGTGTAGTACGTTACGGTGAAACGACGGGCGCTGCTCTCCTCTCTCACCGAGTTCGTGTCCAATCACAGGAAAAATCCGAAATGATACGTGTTCCGCCCGCTAATATGTGACGGCCGAGAGGAAACCTGGAGGAGACGAGCAAGCGTGTCGCGAGCGCGGTGAGGGTAGTTGTTGCTTCACGTCGGCACGGGGTGCTACTTGGGTCGGGTCTCGCAGCGGGGATTGTACACGGTCCGGGGGTGTCGCAGCTGCGAGGTAGTAGTGTGTCGACGAGAGACGTGAGAGGAGCTCGCGGGATATCTGGAAGTGACGACGGAAGCCGCGACGGTAGTGCGAGCGTGACGAGGAACAGAGCAACGTTATATTTCACGACGACGGCGACGACGACGGCGGCGACGGCGGCGACAACGAGAACGCTTTGATGTGCCAAGCTCTCAGTGCGCGTGAGAACGTTCGCCGTCGTCTCGACGGAGATCACGACGTCGTCTCGCCGTCCCGGTATCGCTGACGACATCGCTTCCCGCGTGTGCGCCTCTCCCGTGCGTTACTTTCCGCGCCGCGCTAGTTCCGCATCGTGAGTTCCGGCGGCACAACCGTGTGTCGTCGTCGTTGCCGCAAGTGCCACGGGTCCGGTTGTACGCCACGAAGTTGGCGCCGAGCGGCATAACGCGCGCGCGGTCGTTCGACAGTGAGGCAGTGGACGAAAGACTGCGACAGAGAAAAGATCCGGAAAGGAGTGAGAAGTGCGTTCCGTCGACGTGCCGTTTTACGACGACGGGATCTAGCAGCGGGCGGCCGGACGAGCTTAGCAGAGGACGTCAGCTGTGCTCTGCGCCGAGGGGGACTGTCGCGGGTGCGAGTGGAAGCGAGATAGAGTGTGCGAGCGCGAGAGAGAAGCCGTGCACGGCCGAGAGACAGAGAAATGGCGACGCTGGAGGCAGGTGTCCAGTACGGTTTGCGAAGCAACTTCAACGAAAACAAGAACCTGCTGTTCGTCAAGCTTACCGATTCGGCGCATCGTCAGATCCTGAGCTACGTGAAGAATAGGGTGAGTGATCTTTATTGTGTCTATTGTTTCATCATCTCTTACTAATAGAAAGAGAGGAAGAGGCTAAGATCGTCGGCGTTTGCACGCGCGAGCGAACGAATAAGCCAGAGAGCTTGATGCGTGCTTGCTGCGTGTGTGCTCGCATACATACATTCAAGCGCACGATCACTGCACACACATGTGCACCGCACTGCACACGTGTGCGTTACTTGTCGCCACGGAACGGCGGTATGCGTGTGTGACAGCGCGTATATACGTGTGTCGTAATATCATGCCAAGGAGAGGGAGGGCGAGAGAGAAAGAAAGAGAGACAGATACAGCGAGACACCCGATCGTCGTGTCGCTCGCTCGCTCGCCATATTTCGTGCGAAATTTCGTCGCGACGACGTCTTGCCGTCGCGGCGACGCCTGGGAACGCTTCGACGGGCTCGGCCTTCTTTCTCTTCATCTCTCTCATTCTTCCCTCGTCCCTGTCTTGTCTCTTCTCGAAGCAGTCCGCTCTCCTCGAAGGAGATCGCACACGAGAGAGGGCCACGTTGGCTCTTTTCGACAAACAGCTGCTCTCTCTCTCTCTCTCTCTCTCTCTCTCTTTTTCTTTCCCTTCCCTCTCTTTCTTTTTCTTTTCCCATTCTCGTTCGAAAGACAGAGACAGAGAAAGAACCCGAAGGACTTTTCACAGATACCCTCTCAAGACTGACAAATCTGAAAATTCGATACGCCCTCGTCGGCGAGAGCGCGCGGTCACCCTTTTTGCGACTTTGGTGCGGCGAGCGAGTCGCACGGTGTCGACATGTCTGCCACTTTGACAACGGCAATTACGTAATGCGCGAACGAGAACGAGCCGAGCTGAGCCGAAAAATCGCACTGCGACATATGTAACAACGGCGGGAGAAGGAAAGAGAAGGAGAGAGATGGATGCATGCACGCATGAAATTTTTACTCGGTTTCAACTACAAGTCATCCGCTCTCTTCCGCTCTTTTGCTTCTTGATGTATAATAGTGCGACTTCCTTACGACTTTGAGCACATCCTCAAATACGAAGAACACGAAAACAAATGAATTATCCTCGTCACATCACAGGCAATTTTGCACGAGTCGTACCTTGCCGTACATTTCCGATTTTTCCTTCGTCCTCTTTTTTTATAACGGGTGGTCAGTTATAAATATCGATACTTAACATGTCGTTAATTTAAATTGAGGAAGAGAACACTCTCCGGTCGTTAAGATTCCTCAATCGCTCTAGAAATTATCGTTTTTGCACCGCGATAGGCAATTCAGTTTATGACGACTCATACAATCGACGCCAGAAAGGTTGTCCGGTTTTGTTTAATTTAGAAACCTACTTCTCTCTCTTGTTCAATGGGAGAATTATTTTTCAATTTCCAATAGGAGAACTTTTTATTAAAAAGACATAAGTTTCGAAATTCACCAAAAATCGGACAACTTTTCCGATTTTACACTTAATTCTCGTTAACGTGAAGTGTCCTCATGAGTTTGCTTTTGGCAAAGATGGAGAAATTTCTTTAGAACAAATTTGAAAAATTTCTTGATTGTATGTGTCCTATTGTGCCTTCAAGATTATTGTATATCCTAGGAAGAATGTTTTCCCTACGATATAAACGTATGTTTTTATGTTTTTTTTTTCTTTTTTGTTATCCGCCCTCGTCATTCTCTTCTAACTGTACCATTTTCTATTGTTAAACCAAGTGCGCGGTTTAATGAGCATGAAGCGTTATAAAGCGGTTGCGAATTCTTACATCAGCTGATTCTAACCTCTCGGACGAGATTCGAAAGTGGTGAAGTCGTCGTTGTCAGGAGGGAAAGGGGACCGACAAGGATTAGGGAGGGAGAGGAATGTATAACTTCGTCAAAATATCGCGATTAAAACGCGACTGGGGCGACGTCGGATGACGAAAAAAATGCATACACAGACGCGTATTGCGTGCGCCTACGTCGCTTATCGCGTCAACGCGTCCACTTCTTTTTACCCCTTCTTTTCTCTCTTTCTGCCTTTCTTGTTCTCTCTTTTCATTCTCGCTTTCCCGTTTTATTTCTATTGCGCTCGCGACTTGTAATTCTCCGCCGTCGAATGGCGCTTTTATACGTCGCGACGCGTCGTAAAACCGGAAAACAACCTCGATAAAACAATTTCGCCGTCCGCGCTGGATCGCCGATATTTCCAACCTGTCGAGTTCGTTTCGGATGAGAAAACGACGTTTCATGTGAATTCTACTTAGCGTCATGTTTATCACGACGTTATAAATTAGCTATCGCCGGCTTGATTGCGCGGAAAATCAAGTCTTCGAGAAAGAGTGAGGAGTGGGGAAGGGGGGAGTGGTTTCTCATTCTATGCATATATTTCATTCTATAAGTATGGTTTCATTCTATGCACTTTGAAATCGCACTCGTGCGCTCTCCCATTTAAATAAATGCAATATTAATATTAAAGTTCAACAACTCGGTCGTTTCAGTTTTTTGTGTGACGTAACCGATAGAATCCATTTTTTTTTTAATTTTTTGTAACATGTGACGAATGACATGCGTCCCGTAATGATACGGTAAAACGACTCGTTCGCATTAATCTATTTAATTTGCGAAACAAAAAGCACATGTCCAGTGCTCGTGGGCGAAAAAGACAGACAAAAAAATTCACGTCGCGAAATAAATTATCTTTCAGTCGCGCGTCAATTCGATAAATTCATCGCAACGGCAGTCGAATGCGGATTCGAGTGTGTCATGGCGAAAGAGCGCGTTTTTACCGTTCCAAGATTTTTAAACGTGCTTCGTAGCGAAAGACTTGTAGGACTACGAGGACGTTGAGAACGGGTAAATGTGACGCTCAGGGATCTTTCGTTCCACTCGGACATTCGATGACGGCGAGATATTTAAATAAATAGTAGCGCAGCTCCCCTTGGAAAATAAAGAATGCAGGTAGCATCAATAAACGAGAGGGAGGGAGGCGGAGGGAAATGGGTAGATGGAAAGAGACAAAAGAGAGAAAGCAGGGTTACGCATCAGGTACGCGTACCGCTTAAAAGACGCCGCGAGAGATCCCCGGGGCGCTACCAGAAGCCAGTTTCTCGGCCGGAGCCTCGTAAGAAAAGGGGCGTGTAACGTGGCCCTTCGAAAAGCACAGCTGTTCCTCGAACTCGAATAACGAACTCGCAGAACGGGCTTGTAACGACCGCTCGTATGTTTCACGTGAGAAAATCCGTCTCGTATCCTTTCCGTTTCTCTCCACATTTCTTAATTTCCCGTTGTACCCCGTTCAAACTTGCCGCGGATGTTCATACTCGTTTGCGTGTAATGCTCAACATTCGCCGTAAGATACTTTCGTTCCTTACGACAAGGATCCGCCTGTTGAATGATGATCTAAGATAACGATTCTCCCCGGGGCAAAGTTTGTTTTTTCCTTTAATAACCATATGTGGATTTATCTTCCTTTCGTTGCTATTAGAGCAAAGTTTTAGAGAATTTTAAGAAATGGAATACAAAGCGTGTTTAATTTATCTCTGCTATAAATCAAAAACAAGGTCGAACAGTTTGAGCTAGTCAGAGGGAATTTAACATTTTGCCACGACTCTTTTCCGACCGCGTACCGCTTTCTCTGTCTCTCTGTCTATCTCTCTTTCTCTCTCTTTCTCTCTCTCTTACATATAAATGGACGCAATATTAATATTAAAATTAATATTAAAATTAATATTAAAATTAATATTAATATTAAAGTTGTATAACTTGGTTATTTCGAGTCATTAAATAACGTCCTGCCGCGATAAGATCCGTTGCCCAAATTTTCAAAATTCTCTTTTTTTTTTCTTATATTTCTCTTTTATTTGATTTCGTACTTTATATAGCTTTCACCGAAGCTATTTGTGTCTATTTGGATATGAATTTATGGCACACTGTTCTTTTCTAGCATCCTTTCTATATCGACTATTCCTTATTTTTTTCTTAATCTTTTCCATATCTTTATGTTAGGGCAGTTAAGCCGGAACTAATTCAAAGTTCTCAGGCTTCTCTAAGTTGTAGTCCTCTGTCCTTCACTCGTCTGTCTTTTAACTGAGCGAGCGTCACGTTTGGCTTTTCGCCGGCACGACCGTGACGAAAGAGAAACGACGGCGGCGCGATTGTGCGTGAGATGCAGGACGCCACGCACAATCGGTCACGTTCGTCTCGACTATCGCGGACTATCGTGGAATTGTTTTTGACCTCTCCGTGTGTAAATCCGAGCAACTCGTGAATTTATTACGGAGATATATAGCAGCCGCGCTATATTGGGTGATTTGGGCGCGCGTGCACTCGTCCGGGGGCACGGGGTTCGTTTAAATCTGGGGGAATGTCGATCTCCATTTTTACGCTCTACGTACGAAAATAACTCAATGCTGCGGGACGTAACGCGGCGAATGGAAAGTCGAATGATATTAACACGCGCGCGCGTGATGCATTCCTTCTCGCGGCATAAGGTTCACATCGCAGCGCTCGCATGTTTAAAGGCCTGGCAGTTTAGTAGACAGAGGCAGCGAGAGACAGACAGAGAGAGAGAGAGAGAGAGAGAGAGAGAGAGAGAGAGAGACACGGAGAAAGAGGAAAAAAAGCGTCGCACCTCGTAATCGCGCTATTAAATTGGCGACTCACATATACACTGAACGCCTTCAATTTACGCTCGGTATAGAATAAATTATGCCAGGTGAAAGTGAACGCGCTCCAGAGCTACGCGGAGCCAGGGAGATGTAGCGGGAGAAGGGGAGAGAGAGAGCTTTTCGGAGGGGCAGAGGGAGGAGGGAGAGACGGACACGCGGAGCGAAAAGTAACGCCGATTGTTGAAAACCTTGAAAGTGCGTAAAACGTGGCGGCGAGCCGCTCTGTGGTCTCTCGCGACTCCACTGATTTTCGTTTTTACGCGTGCACACACACGCACACGATTGTGGAAACAGGTGGTGTCGCGTGTCGTCAAAATCTTGTCAATAAATCTACGAATACTCACGACCCGAGAGCACAGGAGGGAGAAGAGGCTCGTCGCGTCTCGCGCCGCTATCATTTGTCCCGCTACTCGCGATATTTTTCCAGGCCTTTCCTCATGAGATTTTCGAAATTCACACTCGGCGACAACGACCTCCATCTAGTAAGGACCGTTCGAAATTACTCGCGTTTTTAGTCAGCTAGAGAGAGAGAGAGAGAGAGAGAGAGAGAGAGAGAGAGAGAGAGGGA
>NW_022639477.1:1063235-1066597 GCF_010583005.1 Odontomachus brunneus
GAGAGAGAGAGAGAGAGAGAGAGAGAGAGAGAGAGAGAGAGAGAGAGAGAGAAGCGCCACTCTAACACGATATCTCTATTTATGGGCGATATCGCGTTATGAGAAATATTATCACTCATATTATACGTTAGTTTCCAATGCGTTATTCATGTAGTGCAATATATTTTTCTATACATTATTCATATGATAATGAGAGTGTAACGCAGCGATCGTCATCTGTTGCGCTCGCGGTATTTTCCGCGGCGGTCACACAGAAACGAATTCACGGTTTTTAATGACTGTCTCTCTGTCGCGCGGTCTTCGCCTGTTTCTGCCTTTTCTCTCCTTTTTATCAGATCGCGCTACCGAGGTAACTTCGGCAGGAAACCCGATCGCGTCGCCCGTCGACGACGACGGCGATGGCGTGCGTGTGTAACGTAGTCGGTGCCTCTTTTATCGTGGTCATATTATTTTACGTTTGGTAGACAGGCTCGGCCTTTATCTTCCGGTAATAACGCGCTCGAACTCGCGCGTAACGTAATTGCCTGGCGAACGGTGCGATGAAAAAACAAAGAAATAATGTTCGCGAGTTTTTCTCTGTTTTCCAAGGCCGCGCGCGCGTATCGGTGTCGCCCGACGAAACTCGACGAAGGCGAGGAACCGATCTCTCGACTCGCACCCATTATCCTCCTCTCCAGTCGCGATGGTGTCAATTAACGCGCGTTATAATTAACGTTCCGGCCGATCGTCGCGGCGACGACGGCGCGTACATAGTTGCGTGTACATAGTTGCGCGTAGCCACGGCGCGGAAACACGTCGGCGCTGCTTCAATGGTGTCTTAATGACGACGCGATTAACGATCATCGATTATATTACGTGCGAGAATTAACACAATAGATAGATAGATAGATAGATAGATAGAAAGAGAAAGAGAGAGAGAGCCATAAGGAGCGAGAGGAGAGAGAACCGATTCTCTCTTCTCCTGTTTTGTGTTTCTCCGCTGCGCGTCTTACGTAAGCGAGATTAATTTTCGCATCGCGCGACGACGATGTATCGATAGTATGTGCGTATATATGGCGTTACATAATGAGCGAGATAAAGTAACAACGTTCTTTTTTGCTCGTCGTTGGGCTTATCTTGATACGGATATATATGAGCGTTCGTCCGAAAAAGAATCGTGCGGTTTCTGGTTAATTCTGGCTCTCTCTCTCTCTCTCTCTCTCTCTCTCTCTCTCTCTCTCTCTCTCTCCTATCGAGCGCGCTGCGGCGGCGGTAACGTGATCCGAACGTCGAATCGATACACCTCCCGGAAACGTTCGATCTGCCGAGCGCTCGCGCTTTCGACCCGATGCCGATCGGGTATACCCGGTATCGTTTTCACCGGCGACGAATTTCGATGAGAATGGTGAAATCGGTCGTTTCGCCGTCACGACGGCGAAATTCGTGCGGTCTCTCGTAGGTAGGAGGTGCGCTCTCTCGGGATACGACGTGAATGATCGACGACGGCGACGGCACCGCTGATGATGATGAGGACGATGACGAGCTCCCGTCCATGAAGCCAGCACGAGCGCGAGCTGATTTACGGGGAAGTTGGCGAGTAGTTTCGGCACCAGAGGGTCGTTACGAATTCATGCGACGGGTTTAGACCTCAACGGCGGCCGCGGCGTAGTAATTCGGAATTATCTCGGCGTTACGACACGGGGACTCACGCGTAAACCGTCTAAGACTCGGGGACGATAAAGCCGCGTAAAAGCGTCGTAAAAATACGCGCGGCCCATTACGGTGACGGCTGTTGCGGGAAAGAGAACCCCGAACTCGGTGAAGGTCCGGGAGCGCGCGCTTCCGGCTCTTACCGTAAACTTGCCGTAAACCGCCCGGAGCAGCTCTCTTCTGCCGGTGTGTGATCCCTTAATTCGTCACCGCGCCGCGCCGACACGCTCGTAAATGCGCTCGAAAACAGCGCGGAATTTGCTCAACCCTTCATGTGTCGCGCGTCTCATCTACCTTAATCCGTAGTCCTTCAGCTGTACTGGGGTCGTTCTCGTTCTCGCTTATTTACATCCCGCAAAAGTGCCAGCGAGAGTCTGTAACGAGTGAAAAATATACCCCCAAGTCAGAATATAATTATGCAACGTTCACTCACGATACTTCATTTTATATGTAAAGAGAAACGCGATGAAAACTTGAGTTCGCATACAAATTGGTAACTTTCCTTGAAATTTAAGTAACTGGCACTCTAGGACTCTTCTGTCAATACTTGAACCTGTGAGGGAAAAAATATTACGTATTTGAACTTGTTACAAAATATGATTATTTGGATATACGAAAATTCATCTTTCTTCAGTCAAGAGGCGAACAAAATCATTGATTTCAAGTTTTTGTGATATTAATCTATTGCAGATTCGATCAAAATTATTACAAACATTGACTAACATTAACTATGTCTGAATCTTTCTTTCTTTTTTTTGTTTATGATTAGGGTTTAATGGTAAAGTTTAAGTCCCATATGCTAACTGTAATCTTTTAGCGCGTGATCCGAAAGTTCCCATTTTACTAGTTTGCTTTTAATTCCAAATTGAAAGTCGAGTGGGATCGAAAATGACTCCAGTGTGCCAGGTTAAAATCGGCACGATCCGCGACTATTGGTTGTCGGCGTTTTGTCTTCGTCGAGTCTTGAAAATCATGGCATTCGCTTCTGTTTGGTAACGACGATTTCTCGTGATTAGATTAGGCGAGGTACACACAATGAAGGAAGAAAAAAGGTAGAAAAAGTACAACCATAATATTTATCGCAGTCGTATTTTTCGCGCGTTGTCGCGCACGGCCTTACACAAGAGATCTGGAAATTCCCACAGCGGAATTAGCGCGATTATCGTTTCCGATAAGAGACAGGGTCTCTCGCGCGTACGTATCATATCGTATATCTTTCCAAAGTTTCCGCCCCTCCTTCAACCCACATGAATGTGTGTGTGTGTATGCATATGTGATTCATATTGAGAAAGAAAGAACATTTATTAAAATATTATGAGGCAGTTCCATACAACACTCTCTACACAGAAAATATACATTATACAAGAAATATACAAGAAAAAGCCATCTTTTTAATAGCGAAAGTGTAATAATTACAACAGAGTTATTTCATATACAATGTTCATGTGTATTGTGGAGAAAGTGAGAGTATATATAACTTTAATAATATAGCTTAATAATATTCCTATTTAATTAAATTAAATAGGAATAATTAGAAATATTATAACTTTAATAATATAAGATAAATTATATAAAGAACTAGCGTATGACCTGACAAGTTAAGCTTAGCCGCGCCAGAGAGAGAGAGAGAGAGAGAGAGAGAGAGAGAGAGAGAGAGAGAGAGAGAGAGAGAG
>NW_022639477.1:1066895-1080988 GCF_010583005.1 Odontomachus brunneus
AGAGAGAGAGAGAGAGAGAGAGAGAGAGAGAGAGAGAGAGAGAGAGAGAGAGAGAGAAGAGCTAAAACATTACTTTTATTATCGCGACGCGCGTAATTTCCGTCTCTTCGGCTTGGTTCCATCGTCCTGTCGTCGTCCTCGTCTTCATTGTCGAAGGCCATCGTCCTTTTCCGCTTTTCCTTTTCGCCACGCGATTCCGGTTTAATAATTACCGTGCACGCTCGGATCACTCTCCCCGGCTCGGCGACATATTAAAAGCGACCGTCCCCTATGCGTCTCCCTGCCACCCTCGCGTCGTCTCTCGCCTCGTCTTCCCCCCTTTCTCGTCGACGGTGTGTGTCGTGCGTACTTCACGAGAGTACGCCTCGCAGCGACATACTTGAAGTGAAACCCGAAGCCGCGCGCGCGGATTACGCGACTTCGCTGGGACGCAATACTGGTTTGAGCGGAAAGTTCTCCAACGTGCAATCGAAAAATCGCCGCGAACGCCGCTTCTCGGACTTCAGCCGGGGACGTGGCGAGTCGAGAGGAATCGCATAGTATCTCCTGAATCCTTTTTGCAAAGCGACGCATCTCCGAAAATTGAGATTTTACTCTTCTCAGGGGGAATCCACACCTCGGTGGAGAAGCAGTAGTCAGTCGGTGCTGGTAGAAAAGCAAAAACTGTTGACTACTATTTGACCACGAGTTCTGATTGGCTTCTGCTTTTCTGCCGAGGTGTAACCTTAGATAAACAGCTTTTTAATTTTATATTTTTTCTTTCTCTCTCTCTCTCTCTCTCTCTCTCTCTCTCTCTCTTCCGGTCATTCATATTACGGACGTCTCAGCTTATTTGTCCGCGGGTTGATGAGGAAATAACGCAATTGAAACTTCATCGATCGCGCGAGCGACGTAAAAAGATTAGCGGTCGGGTGCGAGATTTCCCGCGAGTCGCTCGCAACTCTGAAATTATTGTTACTCGACATGTGTGTATGGATGTGTGTGTGTGTGTGCGCGCGTATGTGACGGAGTGTTACAAAATTAGCGTGCGATTTCTCGCGGTGTCACGATCTACATCGAGGATCTCATTCATGCCGGACGACTGTCGGCTGGATTGACGAGAGAGCGCACTCCAACGAATTCGCGGTTGCAAATCCACGGCGATCTTAAAGCCCCGGGCGATCTTACGTGCGACGCGCGCAAGCATAATTTTACGGTCGACGCGCGGAGATCGGCGCGCACGCGCGCGCGCGGATCGGGAAAGGTTAATATCGTACGATAGAAAACGCGCGCGCGAATGCCGGGGCGAGCGAACGCGCTCGAGTCTATGGCGAGGTCGAGTCTATTGCGATAAAAAGATCGGTGAAGGGAGAGTGATGCGATTCCCGTCCCGGCGCGCGCGTTCCACGCGGTTATCTGCCGCGCGAGCGACGAAGGCTTTCTCCGCGAGGAAGGCCTTTGAGACGTCCTTTCTCTCTAAGGACGTCGGGGTGTCCGGAGGAGTTCGTCTCAAGGCCGTTGCACTTGGACAAGAAATTAATGTTCCGCGCTCGTTTTGCAAACTGGAAATCGAGTATCTCGCGCCGCGCGAGGTTTCAGCTTTTACTTGGAACGACCGTGCCGCGTCGCCGACGATGGAATTATCGAGCGAGAGGCGGAGACAGATAGAGAGAAAGAGAATGTGGATGATCCTTTCCTTTCCTTCCCTTCCGCCGGGTCTGGCGCGAATGACCGCGATCGAAATCTACGGGATTCCTGGCGCGAGCGCGACAATAATACCGGGTGTCGTTGCAGTTACCGCGCGCGCGAGAATGAGCCTCCCCGCCGCTGACATTTGAGCAGCGAGCTGGGTGGCGGAGCGATGATATCGATCGACCCGGGATTAACGCCCGTGAAGAAACGTTCGTGTAAATATTCAACAACTTCGCCGTCTATATTATCCACTCGTCGCATAACGCGGCGCCCATAAATATCGCGTTCCTTCGTCCTTATCTTGTGTGCTCCGCGGCCTTTTCCGCGCGCCTCGGCCGTCGCGAGCGGAAGGATCGAGGAGTCTATTTCGCTTTGCGAAAGCACAGCAAAGTGCATGAAAAATTATATCAAAATTTCGCGTAACACATGCACATCGCGGCGAAACGCACCCATAGCTAAAGTCTCGTGCGATTTATCCGTCCATGAGAAATTCGATACTGAGTATCACAATTTTGCACGCTTTTGTCCGCACGCTCACGGTAAAAGCCATACAGGTGATTACTATTCCAGTGCAACTCCGTAGAAAGTGATAGCATGCGAACAAGAAACTTACCGTTGTAAATGTTACACACCAGGAAACGCGTCATAGAAGAAAGGATGTGCTATTGTATCAATAAAAACGAAAAAAGTGCTGTTGTATCAATAAAAATTGTCAACATAGCCGTAATTGGAGTTAATCTTCTTGATTCAACAGCAATGCCTTTGAAACTAATATTTGCGTCATGGAAACAATATGATATATATGATGTATTGGTTTCAATGTGATGTTGCTGTTGAATCAAGAGGATTTACTTCAATTACGGCGATGTTAGCGATTTCTATTGACACAGCAGCGTTTTTTCCCGTGTAGTATTCACTGCACCGTTTTCATGCAATAGTCGAACGTAAACCAGAAAACTGCTGTTTTATGCTTTGAGTAACGTTGTAACCGAGCGAAACATGACAAGATAGCATCATGAAATTACATTCAAGTCAATATTTGTCATTAGGATAGTGAAATAAATATGTAGAAACGTAATTCTGTTCGATAAACGGTGAATTGATGAGCAGCTTCCTCGAAACGCCATTGAAAATACGCCCTGAAAATACACACCTGGTAAATAAACTCCTTAATCGGCAAGAAGGTGGTCGAGGTGATTGAATGTTCGACGAAAGTGTAACGCGACACTGTCCTGCTCGACAGCATGTGCTCTTCTAATTATCGATAATTACGTATCCGCCCTAACTGGCAGCCACCGCCGCTTGCAAAAGTTTTTATATTTTGCCGACGCGGAGAGAAGAGGAAGAGAGAAAGATAGAAATAGAGAGAGAAAGAGGAAGAGGGGGGAGGGACGGATCGCGCGGCTTTAAAAAGGGACTCGGCCGCTAATCGTTCACGGGGATTTCCCGGCGTTTTACCGTAAGCGCCCATGGCGCTCTCTCCCCATTGGCGCACTGAAAAATTCTCACCTCGCTCCCTCTTTCTCTCTCTTTTCCGCGCGCGTACACCGCTCGTTCCATCGGGGCAATTTACGTCCTCGAGCAACCCCCACGCACGTAATTAAAACGTCCTTCTAAAAGGATATATTTTGAAACGTTTCAACGAGCCGCAACGCGCGCGAGCGAGGGACGCAAAGCCGCGTAATTACGCGCGGACACGCCAGTGAGAACACAATGTTTTTCACAAGAGCGCCGTATTTTCTTGCGTGGCCGTGGAAAAAGGCGCATCACCGTTGGCCTCGTGATCGTGCGTGCTCGTCATGCAACTCACCGAGAGATTCGATTTATCCGCGAGGTGAATTCGGCCTTGCGCTGAGTCCTCGCCCGACGACGAGTCGAGGGACGACGTCGCAGGACTTGGCGCTTTCGAACTTTGTTAATGGCCGATCGTGCCCGGTTCTCCCGTTAGTTCACGTTCGACGACGTTCCCGCTACGATAAGCTCCCGGCAAGTTGGACGAATGGAGCCTATACTTAGGGTTTTAATCGCTCACTAAGAGCATTGTCGTTTTTTATTTCGGTCATTATTCGAGCGAGGACGATTGCGCGAGTCGTTAAAAGAGAAGAGATACATGGAGAGAACTTTGTAGTAAATATTACCATATTTTTCTAATCACGAGAAATAGATCGATCTTCTGCAGCAATTGACCGTCCTTTCGTCTCGTGTATGCTGTTTATATTTTCAGGAACTGAAATATGCTGATCAATGAAGAACATGTGTAAAAAAAACTGTAATATATATTCTCTTCGTGTAAGAAAGCAGGTTCTGAAAGAAGGAGAAAGAAAGTGGGAGATCGCGGGTAATTATTCGAATATAGTGATTCATGTTTCAGGAAATTGTCCGTTTTACGAGGAAAACGGAGAGCTTGATGGGGCGCACTTTAATGACGAAGAATCGCGGGCGGCAACAATAATCGCTAATCGTGGGAGAAAGTTGACGGTGCACGTTCTGTTTATTTGCTCTTTACTACTACTACGGGCGCGACTGTAGTTCCGATTAAACATTCCGGGCCGTTATTTTTCAAAGATCACGTGTCGGCGAGAGGCAGCGAGGGTGCGCGCGTGTGCAAGAGCGAGAAAGAGAAGGTGAAGGAGAGGAGAGATCGCAATAAATAGCGAGATCTCTCTCTCATATGGTTCGCGCGTCAAATTTTCCGCGCGTGACTTGACGTCTTATCGGCTTGATTATTTCGAATATGAAATAATACGAGTGCACTCGGATCGACGATAACGACGATCGCGGAGTATCGTAGAAATTAATCACAGAAGCACGTATTCCGGCATGTATACTGCATCTAGTCTAACTGGCTAGCTGGCGCGTGCGATTATATGCCCCCTCGCGCGCGATCTTAACGCGGAACATAACGCAGCTGCTATCGATACGCGCTTCCGGCTTTCGATGAAAACAGGTCGCGGACAGTCTTCGCTCTCCGCGCCGAGGAGTTTCTTCAGGATGATTTGCGCGCTGCACGCGCGTGCCTAGGTGCTCGCTCGCTCGCTCGCGCGCGAGAGAGAGAAAAGTTCATTACTTGATTCACCGCAATTTCATGCCTGCCACTTTACTCCCGTCTCGTTGTAATTTGCATTTACGCGGAATAGTCCGACGGCGCGATAAAAGTACGCACTCTCACACACGTACGTAGATGACATTCCTGGATGAGTTCTTCTCCCAGTCAGATTTCTGGCGTTTTCTCCCTCTCTCTCTTTCTCTCTCTCGTATTTTCCTATGCCTGAATTTATCGCCAGTTAAGTATGCGTGATTTTTCGTCTGTATGGCGGCGAGGAAACCAGAGAGAGAGTCGTGCCGTAGATTTCAAGATTACGTCTACGTGGAATTATAACGCATTGTCCACACGTTATGTACACACGATCTTTTTTCACGTATAAGCTATGTGGGATATTGTACATTGCACAAGAAGAGCAATTTAATTAGAGCAATTAAAATGCAAAGAGTAATACACGCAAAAATTAGAAAAATTGAAATACGAATGAGATAATTAAAATACAAAAAGGAGTAATTATATTGTGGAACAGTTATCTGTTTTGGATATTAAGATCATGAACGCAATATTAAAAAAAGTATAGCGAATGGCGTGAGACTATTTCATTTTATTAGGCGGCAGATTGACTTTGAAGGCAAGAATTTATTCGGAAGATGTGGACTCTGATTTGTTCAGAAAAAACAATATTTATGAATAATTTACATATTATCCATATAAATGTCTACATCTCATACGTTGCTCTCACATTATCTACTCTGTACGTAGATATAGATAGAGTATCTTAATATAGTATTATATTATATTATAGTATTATAGTAGATAATAGAATAATTATAGTATTATAGTAGAGTATCTTAATTTTAAACGGCCAACGCTAAGGAACACGCGGAAGATTGTGATTACGCTTCGAGATATCGTAACGGACGGAAAAGGACATTCGATAGTCGGTATATCGACGGCGAAACCGCATCACGCTACAAAACAAGTGAGGAAGGGGGCATATCCGCTTATCTCGTGTGGCCATTGAAATTTTTTTGATAGCGCGCGCGTGTTACCATGTTTTGTGCGACATTATCTGCCTGCGATAAAGACCGATAGTGCGATGGAGTAAGAAGCATGTATCCAGCTCTCTTGTGACCGCCGCGAACGTTTCGTCACATCAGCGGGAAACGGTGATGATTTCCTTGTTGCTGCCGCGGCGAAATTTTTCGCTCAACAGGTAGCCTTACGTCGAAATTAAGTTGGCTTAACCAACGCGGGATATTGAAAACCAATAACTGGAAGGGGGAAAGGTCCATAAGACTTCACTCGAGTATAAGACTCGCTCGTGTATCTGTGCGCTTTGTGAAATAAATTTTCCGAGATATAGATGTAGAAATTTAGGCTTCGAGTTCGTGCTCCCACACGAGCGCGTCGTTTGGGAATTCGCGTGTCGCCTTATTCGATGTGGTCGATTGAAAAATAATGGAATTACAAGTCCCATAGTCCGCCCGCTGTCCTTAATGAGGACAGTGGCTACGCTGAGCCCGCGGAATCAACGATGCCTCAATCCAATAACGGGAGAAATGAAAGAAAAGGACGCCGTGCACGATTACATATTCCTCGCGTATACTCCGAGACGTTTCTCCTCTCGTTTTTCGCGCAAAAATCGAATCCGGTTCTCGCGCTCTCGATATGACCTTTTTCGGCCCAAGGTCGCGAGAAACCGCGTTACATTACGTCGACTGACACTCCCGTCGGCCTGGCGCGATTGCACGCTGCTTCGTAAAATCGTTTCATTCGGACAGACCGGTGATTGGAGAAGCTAATCCGGCCCCTAAGAATCAAAGGCCAAACGTTACGAGAAAGGAAAGGTCGGCCAGTTGGCGATCCTGCTGAATTCGCGGTACGCCCGCGACACGGAAGTGCCTGTATTGCGTATCTTGCCGCTCGGCTCCACCTCGAATTCCACCGTCGGCTCGATCGCGAACTCACCAGATTTGCAACGCGTCGAGGACGCGGGTGCTGAAATTTCCGGAACTCCTCCAACCATTCCAAACACTGTCTCTCGCGTTTGGACTGTTTCATTCGTCGAAGAGGTTGAAAAGAGACTCTCTCTCTCTCTCTCTTTCTCTCTTTCTCGAAACAACGACGACGACGATGATGGCCTTGCCAAGCATCGCGATCGAATTAATTTCATCCTCGGTGCCGCTTGGTTAAAACGAACCGCGGCCGATAATGTAATTGCGTTTGGCGAACGGGCGATCGCGATTTTATCGCTCGTATACGCGAACACTTTGTGCGTTCGCCTTTTGCAACAAGTGGATCGGCTTCGTGAGGGAAAGTTGGTTTAAGAAAAGGTAATTAGCAGATTCGATTGATAATGAGCGATCGAACGATAAGTCACGCGTTACACTTGGGTCCTTCGTCGGGTATCGCGTCAATTTTGTGTCAACTTTGCGTCGCTCGGATCGAATATCGCGTCGGATATTACGACATACTCACGTATTTCTTCTTTCTCCTTGAAACACAGGACCTTTAGTTAAAATTTGGATTCTAATCAAATATTTGTCATATATATGCCTGAAATGACAATCCAAGAGATCATTTCTTTTGAAGTGGAACAAATACACTCTCGACATGTATAAACCGCAGAACTTTTGCACAAGCCAAATATTTACGCTGACAGTTCGAGATGTCAGTGTTGACATTTTCTTGTAATCTCTTTCATACGTTGCTTGAATTTGGAAACAGTGCACAAGTTTATTTTTGCACATGCTTTCATTGTGTAGAAGCATTTGTGATTCCGTACAACAAGGATGACGCAAGCTTTGCAGGACAGGTCAGCACTTCCGTCGGTACACTTCTCTGCTATGGCATCCCCTCAAATCAATTAACACTCAAATCAATTAACACTCAAATCAATTAATCAATTAATTTCATTCGCGAGCAATCACATTCATCGAATCAGCTCGATTTTCGCGGCAGCTCGGTCTGTATCGCTCGAGAAAAAGTTCACACTCGAAAGCCGCGGGGAAAGCTCGCTATCAGCCTGGTCTCAATGCCAAGGCGGACAGATGGATGGACGGACGGACAGACGTATGGACGCGAGCGTACAATTTCGTCGAAATTATCCGATCCTAACCTCCTGACCCCGATTCGTTCTCCAGTCTCTCTCCGGCACGAAGCGAGTCGGTCTCTCGCGAGCCTGCGACATCGCGTGCCTCGCGGAACAGCGCGGTTTAGACGAGCGTAATGTTAATGAATTCGTGGTGAACGACGACAATGATAGATGCGACGACGCGCCACACGCATTTCAGGTTCTCCGCGTTGTGTGTTGTACATACGTGGGAGAGTAAGGTTAATAGAGGCGCGCGAGGAGCGAGCGAGCTCGCGTATCTCGCGGGTATCTCGGTCGTTGCGCGAGCGCGAATTTCGACGCGAATTTCTCGCTGGATCCGGTATTTCGCTCGCACGCCAACGCGCAACGGTACTTCTTCGCAAACGCTAATAGACGTTACGTAAACTCGCCTGTGCGAAATTAACAGCCGGATATTGTGCGGGGACTACTAGGAAGGAAGAACAAGCGTCGCGTCCTCGTGTATCTGACGCTCATGTGTTTGATCAGCTGATCGGGACAGTGTCTCACGGTGTGGTGACGTGTGTCGTCCAGGCCCCAAGCACCGTGAGAGTTCCCCCGCGCACGAGTCGAAGTTCTCAGAATGTTACCAATTCTCTGATTAAATCTATTATTAATTGATCGTAGTTATGCGGTAGTCATGTAAATGAATCGATTCACAAAATTATGATTTCTGAGTTTTTACTACACGGAAAAAAAAGATTTGCTGCAGCAGCAAACTAATTTGTTATATATGCACAGTTAAACATCATTCATTGTGTTAGCTACTTTTTCTTTGCTGCAGGAACCTATGATAACAAGAAAATCTGCTCGTACAGCAAGAAAAGTGTCTAACGCAACAAATTTGCTACAGATGGACAACTAAACATAATTTACTGTTTCAGCTACTTTTTTGTTGCAGAAGCAGATTTTCTTGTTATCTTAGCAAGGAAATTGGTTCCTGCAGCAAAAAAAAGTGGCTAACACAATAAATTACGTTTAGTTGTCCATATCTTTTTTCCGTGTACCAATAGCTATCTTATGTATCTTTCTACACAAAACAAAGAACATCCAAGCTTTATGGGCGCCTAAAATCAATTGAAAAAACCGTTTTTATTTTCTACTATCTCTTATCATCTCTTTTACTTATTTTTTAAGGCTTAAGCTTGTCAATAAATACCCTTGTAGAGAGAAGAATTGACCATGCTTGACTTGAACGATTACGAAGCACGCGTCAGTGCTATCTATACTTTTCAAATATACACGTTTTAAATCGCGCGTCAAATTTTCATTTTTATTTTTCTCGAAACGCATTCCCCGTGTTAAATCTTTCTTGCCTAACTACGGCTAATTCTCTGACAGTTCTACTCACTGAGGAGATACTTGAATATTTATTTGTGGGATATAAAGTTTATTTTTGTGAATAAATGTTCCACAAATGGATTTTCAAGTATTTCTTTTTTTCCCAGTGTATAGTTACTAATTTTTTTTTTGCCAGTGGAGAACCGCGAGAGCCCAGGCGCGGATTCTATCGAGAGAAAAATCAGTTTGGCCGTGCGAAACTTTGAGCGTTACTTTCTACTCGAAGGAGCCGGAACTTTCGACGAATTTCGGGGTTTCTCGTTTCCGCTTTGTCAAAATGTAACAAATAGCACCTCTCCTCCTCCCGTCGTTGTCTCGCCGTCTGATTTACGGCGCTCCTTTCACTCTGCTCTCTCGAGACACCGCACGCGCGCACTCACTCGCGCACGCACGCATGCAGCGAGTGCACGCGCTCACGCACGCACACAATGACGGCACACGACGCGTACCTATCTAAATGGTCGGTGTGCGTTATGCACGGCGCCGCTGTCGTATCGCACGCGGTTGTGAAACACGACGGCGTGACGAATTATAAGGTGTCGGTTGCGAGGTGACATTTCTATCCGCCTACGAGTCCCCGCGACATCGAGGAGAACGCTCGGGTCCCGATACAATTCGCGTCATCGATCGTATAGCCGGCGCGACACATACGCGCTATATGTCGTGCAAATCATGCGCTCCGTAACGATCGAAATTAATTGCGCGGAAACGCGCGTCATGTATGTACGCACATTTTCCTTCGGGAGTCGCGGCCGCGATAATATACCCCTTTCCTAACCGCGAACACGCGACATCGACGCCCGCGAATTCGGTTTCCATGTACTAAGCTGTGTGTCTCGTTCGATTTGACGATCGCGACTCGACGGCTCGTACCGCGTCGAGGAAAATTCTCGACTATGTGTGAAAGAGGGATAGAGCGATCATGCGTCGCGTGTCAGAGATCGAGACGAATCAGTCGTTATGTTCTTTGGACATTTAACAACTTTTCTTACCACGACATATCGAATGTTCAAACATTTAATGTCTTTTTTTATTACACTAAAAAAATACTATCTCATCATCAGCCATTCGAGGAATTCTTTTATAGATATGACCTCAAAAACATTCAACCCCTGAAGAAAAATATTCTAATTTCACGATATTATTTCTCTTTATATCAGAGAAGAGATATTCTTTTGTGATGAGAATTTTCGATTAGAATATGGGATTGCAGGAACTGGCACTTTGCAGCAAAACTTTTTTTGGGCATTGAAATACTTTCCTTTTGGTTTTAGAAGAATCTCTCTGAAGCCATATACTAAGACAGAAAATATCCAAGAAATAAAAAATATTTATTCGATAGATACTAACTTATTATATTTTATTTATAGCAATATAAAATATCTTTCAAATGACGAAATATACAAATTTTACTTATAACAATATGAAATATTTTACAATATGAAATATTTTTCAAATAAAATATACATTTCCTTAAAACCTTTCATGAAAGTAATTGTTTATTCGATTTAAATGAAAGAATTCGAATTTGAGTAAACGTGTTATTAGTGTCCACCGAATAAATATTTTTTTATTTTGCATATTTCTCTTTTTTTAGAATATATAATTTCGCTGAGGATGAGTTTATATATATATATATATATATATATATATATATATATATATATTTTTTTTTTTGTGTACGCGATATGCCTTGTGCTGAACATTTAACTTTTTCTCATTATTATTGCTGTTACTGTTGTTGCTGCCGCGCTTCCACTGCGGGAGCGCGTTCGCTCCGCACTTATACCTGAGTACTCATTGTCTCGCTCATAGCGCCATAATCCCACAAAGGCGGCAGTGGCGACGGCGGCCCTCGTGGTCGTGCACTACCCACTTGTTCGCAGATTTATCCGGCGTGTCTCGAGCCCCCAACTTTTACAACCGCGACGTGATTTAGCCTCGTAGGAGAGATACCGTTCTCTCTCTCTCTCATTCACTTAAAACCATACGTCTACTCGACACGAGGATAACACGCTGCATCCGGCGCCGTGTACTTTCCCGTTGCGTGGCCCCTCGTTCGCTCCATCTCGCCCCCCGGGCGGCGTGTAAACACGATTTACATGTATGGATCGCGTGGTGAATAGCGATTCTACCTGTAAAAAGGAGAGCTTTCTGCGCTGAGCTTCTCTCTCTCTCTCTCTCCTCTCTCTCCTCTCTGTCAATATCGACATCGCTTCCGGGGTAAGCGCGTGTTGGTTCTATTGGAAGTGCTCGAGTCACTTGACAACGTGTCCGTTGTCTGTCAAGAGTAACTCCGTCCCGGCTGTCGCCGCCCTGCAGAAACCGCCAAGTACGAGGCCGAGTTCCCGCGAATCGATAATGCGTCCGTTCTCCTCGGCGTGTTGTCTTCGTCCTCGTGTGTCCTCGCACATCGTCGTATTTGCGATCAGACAAGAGGCAATTAGTACCGACGAAATTTTTTTAATTAATTTTTAATTAATTTTTAAATAATTTCAATGTCCGGCATTCCTTTGTTGACGGTACGATCCCGATTATATGATCGGCGAATTAGCGCATGTCCGCGATGTCGATCATTTCAACCGACCGATTAGGGTATAAGATAAAAGCACCAATTTCTCCATACACACCCAATCCTGGACATTCTTACTGTGTTTGGTCTTTAAACGCATATTTAAATTTTGAACATGGAACATACACTGAGAGGAAAGCTATATGAAAATAAGAAATATTTATTCGATGGATACTAACGACATATTTTTAAGAAAAAAATTTTTTTTTGGAGAATATTTACATTATACATTAGTATAAGTATATTATAAGTATTAGTATAAGTATTAGTATAAGTTAATTATACATTAGTATAAGTAAAAATGTCATTAGTATATCTATCGAATAAGTATTTTTTATCTCTTGGCGTATATACATGTTCAATACGTGGATTGCATACATATAACGTTGAAAAAAGGTTTAAATATTTACACTGAAGTATTTATCCTGAGAAAAAAATGTTTGACCTTTGCAAATGTAATAACATAGAGAAACAATTATTATAAATTATATTGTGACGCAAACTATTTTGACGCTAAAGAAAGTGAAAAGGGAAATTTTATCAGAGTCAAAGTAAAAGTAAATTGTATTGTTGGAATTAAACTTGCTTTGCTAACTTAGTTCCTATTGCATTGTAGAACTCAAGGTTTAACATAGGATCAAAATTTCGACTTGGATACAATGCTTCGAACACCGCCCTTCGTCTCTAGGTATATTTTTGCGTCGATGTTGCATACAAATTTCTCATTCGTTCACACAGAAAGCGGATGAAACGCGAGCCGGCTCTCGTGCGTTATGAAGAGTCGCACTTCGGACGTTGCATGCGGCTTGCATAGGGAATAAAAGAAATTACATTTAGCTCAGGACGCGAAACTAGTTTCCGTCCTAAGAGTTTGAGCTGCCGCTTGCATTAATTGAGCAGTCGCCGGCGCTCAAGACGCGCGCGATACGTCGCGATACGTGCGAATCGTCCGGTGGGAATTTATCCCCGCACCCAAGACGACCGGGTTAACCGCGGCGCCCCACGTGCGATGCACGACGGGAAACGGAGGGGCAGGAAGGGGGCAGAAAAGAAGCAGAAGGAATGAAAAAAAGATCAACCGCGGCGCTCGCAATTTCGTGGGACGAGCGTGTCGTCCTGTTTAATAGCACCACCCGTTTTATATTCCTCGCGTCATTACTCGGCCGCTCTTTGTTTAGCGCTTTCTCTCTCGGGATAAGCGCTCGAGGATGAGCAATTATCGCGCGTCGCTCTCCGGCCGGTTCCGCCGTGGAAAATCCTGCGGTTACGCGCCTCGCCGAAAACTCCGCCGGCCCCGGTGGAGGAATATTTTACCCCCGGTGAGAACTTCCAAATTAAAATACTTTCACCCAACAATGCCGCGTACGTCGCGCGATTATTAATATTGCTCGGTAGCCGCAATTAACTATTGTCGTGGCCGCGTCCGTCTATCCGACTGACATCTTCTTTCGTTTCACACGCAGCACTTGACGAAATATCACTAACATCATCATCTACATTTACTTATCGCGCTTCATACAAGAAGAAAATCGTTCAAGATTGTCCTACATATTTGGCGCATTCGCGTGAAATATGTCTCGCAGTCGTTGGTGCCGCCCGGGAGGGCGCCTTCACTTTACGACGAGGACGCATCGCCTCGTTGTTACGCCACCCCGGTTCGCAGGAGTGTCTCTTCTGCGCGTGACGTTTGTAAAGTGGTTTCCGCGAGCGAACGAGAGGCACCTCGTGCGAATCGCCGGGTTCGAAGCGGCATAATACGCCCCTATAGGGCAGGTGGTACTTGGTGTACAAACGCGCCGGCACATACGCTCTCTCGTACACAGGTAGTCGTGGGGGCTCACCGACGTTGGTGGCGCGGTGCTCGGTGTTGGTGCTCGCGAGAAGAACCCTTCGTCCAGCTTACGGTCTAACAGGCTCTCAGAGAGAGAACACCCTGAACGCGCGCGCACGATTTGAAATCCTCGACATGGAAAAGCGAGAGATGTGTCGATTCTTCTCATACCGGTTTTCCCTCGTTCTCTTACTTACCTTCTCTGTTTTCCTTCTCTCTTTCTTTCACCCTCTCCATCTCTTTCTCTGTCTCCACCGGTTGTCCATCTGCTCTTTTAAGAAGGTAACGTACGAACAATGGATCCTCGCTTGTCCGGTTCTCTCCGTATTGCTGCTCTCGTTCTACCCGTCCGCATTCTTTCCTCTCACCTACGCGTGGCTTTTGTCCTCCATCCGCCCTCTTTCACCACCCCGTCATCTGTCTCCTCGTGCACCTTTCCTGCTTCACCCTCGTTTTCTCCAGCGAGAAAGAGAGAGAGAGAGAGAGAGAGAGAGAGAGAGAGAGAGAGAGAGAGAGAGAG
>NW_022639477.1:1080998-1108844 GCF_010583005.1 Odontomachus brunneus
GAGAGAGAGAGAGAGAGAGAGAGAGAGAGAGAGAGAGAGAGAGAGAGAGAGAGAGGCTTTTTCGCCGAGCGAGAAGAGAGAAAAAAGTGAAAAAAGGGCATCAGTTCCCCCACGGCACGGCGCAGGCTCTATTGTATCCCGGGCTAACTGAGTTTGGTCTGTTAGTAATACGATTATCGTGTACAGAGAGAACGATTTGGTTAAATCAAATAAACGCTTCTTTGGAATAGTCCAAACCAATTTTTCGATTGATCGAACGAAATTTTGTTTGAAGCAAGAAAAATATTTATTTGCGGTTTAGTTCCAAAAAAATATTTTTGTTGGATCAACCAAATAATTTGTTTGGACTATTCCAAAGAAACATTTATTTGATTCAATAAATCATTCTCTCTGTGTAGCCACGTAGCTGGTAATTTAAATCAGCCCGACAACGACAACGGTGGGAGCTACGACGCGGGGATCGCGTTATTAACTGTTGCGAATTGTTGACCGTCCTCCTCGCGTGGCGCAACGCCGGGAATGGGGAAACGATCGCGTAAAGTCACCCGCGAATTAATGGGAGCGATTACGCGATTTTATTCCTCGCGTTACCCCGCGAACGCATAAATTTTCATTTTATCGCCGACCTCGCAGCCCTGTTGCCGGCAATTTTGCAGCCAGCCGGCAAAAGCTCGAACGCGAACGCGTGCCGTTCTAACTAACTGGGCGCGTCTTGAGAATCGTCCTGTATATTTTCTCGGGGACGGATTTTCCAGAGAAAAAAACTCGGAATTAATTTTCTGCACTATGATAAAATTCGATAAGAAGGCCGTGTATATACGAAGAGAATTTTGTAATAAAAATTATCGTAGAGTCTTGCAATTGAGGAATAGGTCGACATTCTACAATAATTCACTATCCTTTCATTTCATGTCAATTTCATTGAACGTGCTGTTTATATCTTAGAAATCGAAATGTATTATTAAGAATTTGTCTATATAAAAAATCAAAAATTTTTCCAACAAACTTCACTTTGCTTTCAAAATGTTTAGCAAGATAGATTTTGCAAGATAGATTGCCAATCTTTTTTCTGCATCACTAGAAATGGTAAAATTGAAAAGAATTTATACGGAAAAAGAAAACTGTATAATATCCGTGTACTCTTTCTTCCTCACTTTCGAGTTGACGTAAATTCAAATTAAGCGTCTCGATTAAGTCCCGAAGCAAATCTCGAGGTGAAATAAAACGTGGCCCGGGAATTAAGCGAAGGATAAAAATCTTGCTTTGACATGCTGGAATGGAAATTGGTTTTGTTGCGCGAGAATCAGGCGACAGGTTTCTTTCTTTCTCTCTCTCTTTTACCTCCTTTCCCTCCTCTCATTCGGGCATCGTATCTCCCAATTTGATGTTGCGATCGATCATAAGAGTCGGCGCCCGAAGGAAGGAAGGAAGGAAGGAAGGAAGGAAGGAAGGAAGGAACAACGAGCTTCGTTAGCGTGGTGTCGCGACGCCGGTTTTCAAGATCGATGCTCCTCTGCTCACCGTTCTCCTTTTCCACCCTCGCCTTTCCTACTCAGCTGTCTACCTATCTACCTACCTACCTACCTACCTACCTACCTACCTACCTACCTACCTATCTACCTACCTACCTACCTACCGTCTCTCATCAAGGACGAAACGAGGCTCCGTGTCGCACCCTGTTGAGCTACGGAAATAAAAATAATGTCAGCGCGCATCGTGGATAGGCGAGTACTTCGCGGAGTTCTTTTTACTAAATAAGGCGTTAATAATACGCTTTAAATATCGACTACTTTTTACCGCGGCATCGACGCGACGACGGCCTGCGCGCAAATCTCTCTCTCCTCCCCTCGTTTCCCACAGTATTTCTTATAGGGGGTTTGTTCCTTTTTCCTCATCTGTTGATTATTTGCGTTTAACTATAATATATAATGAAACATGCATGTAAATGCACTGCCACTGTAACGAGTATCGAACGTGTAAGATTTATTCGTCGGATTAAGAGATATGACAACACATTGCGCCTTATTACTTGGAACTCAATTGGTCAAAAGTTGATATCAGGAGAAAATATTTTTTATGCGCTGTCTTATACCCAAGTCGAAATTTTGACCGTACCTTCGACCTCAATATTCCATTCAATATTCCTTCAATGATAATTGAATTTCAAAGTCTATATCAATCTCTTAATCCTACTTAACCTACTAGTTTTGTTGAGAGGTTTCCCTTAGAACCCACAAGTGGCATTTTGTGCATTTTCCGCTATTTAGAGGCGCCAAGTAAGACTTCAGTTGCCACATGTATTAAAGACACGTATTAAACTTCGAGATCCTACAGAATATACAGGTGTCGGAAAGTTCGAAAGGTCGAAAGTAGAGCTAAAATTTGGATTCGGGTGTGTGCGCAATCAGACACTCCTTTCTACCTTCGCCCTTTCGCCACTCCGCTTTCTTACACGCGATGCGAATTTAAACGGATTTGGTTGCGCGAAGAACAGTCCTTTCGCCGCGCTCGATCTGCCAATCGATCGGTGGTAACGATCGGTCCCCGAGCAGAGGGGTGGCGAGGGGCCAAGGGGGAGTTAAGTTTCTTCTTTCCCTAAAGGCGGCGAGCGAAACCCGTTTGACATTTACAGACACGCGTAGCCGTCGTCCCCGATCCTGCCTCGCGGCCAGCCACGGTGGCTCATTGTGCGAGCGAGTCCGGAACGAGACGATGACGTTCCGAACTACGCCGCCGGCTAGATATTAATTCCCAGCGTGATTTATTGGAGGTAGCACTGGCGCAAGACGCGTCTCGAGCATCCCGCAATTACGTTTGATAGTCTTCGTGCGCTACGCTGGTAGCCTCCTCGACACCGTCTCGCCTAGTTTGCGCGGATGAGCGAACGAAGGTATCAAGGCTTTCCGGGATATCCTCCGGGATATCCTTCTCCTTACGCGGTGTCGTCGTCGTGCGATTTTTCCTTAAACCACAAACTCCCCAATTACTACACTTGAGACTCGAGTGAGACCTGGTTGCTAAGCTTGTTACTAAGCTAGTTAACAGCTGAATCATATGTCTGCACGAAGAAAAGAAGAATTGGATTAAACAATTTTTGATAAAGTGTGAATGAACCAAAAAATTCCGGCTAATGTTACCAGAATTCTGTTCAAGAATCTTAACCAGAAATCTTGTTAACTCGAATAGATTCTGGCTCATTTATATCTCACTAGAAATGATTCAGATATTTGATTCAGATTATTTTTTTTCCGTGCGTCTTTGTTCATCTTGAAGGAAAAATGGGGACAGACATATGATTTAACTATCAGTTAGCTGATCATTCGGTTGGTGCAATTAAGTCTAATATAATTCTGGCGAATAGACTCGATCTCTCTGTCTAATTCGTGTTTCTGCTAACTTTAGCCGGTTGGTTATTCCAACGGAATTGATCAATCACATTTCTCGTTAATCAGAATTGACAGATGCGATTGGCCAATTCCGTTGAAATAATCAGCCGGTTGAGTTAACCAAGGTTGGTAGAAACGAGCATAAGACGGATAGTACATGGAAAAAGTATAAGAAGCAATAAGAAAATTGACCAATCACAATCGATTATTGCTGAGCCGTCAGAAGAATCGTCGACTGTGCGTGACCAATTTGCTTACTGCTCACGTTTTTCTGTGTGCTCGCGGTCTGACACCGATCGTATTTCGTTTCATTTCGTCGCGCAGAAGAATCGAATCCAGAAGTATTGAACGGTGCGCGCGCGCGAAAAGGCCGCTTTTCACTCATTCATCCGATCGCGCGAGTCTCGGCGTTTCCGTCAAACGGGCGTGATTTTCTCGCCGATTCCCGACACCGAGGGGAAAATAACGCGCGAGGCGTCGATAATGCGGACGTCTGGAATGGAAGCTACGAGAAAGTAGCAACTTGTACGAATGCATTTCGAAAGGTACGTTCGAAAGTGACGACAAGCGGCGGTCGGGAGACCTAGAAACAATGCACGGCGCACACAAGTTCTCGGCCAGCCGCATTCGTTTCTAGCTAAAAGTTCCGACTCAACTGCCGTGGCGTAAGAATCTCTATACCACCACATCCAAACAGGTTCGAACATGATCTGTGTGATATTTTGGAAAATACTTTGAAATTATTTCCAAAGAACATCAAGGATCATCTATTAACCGGAGAATGTCATTGCCAAATTAACGTAGTAATACATTTAATTAATGTATACAAAAATATACAATAAATAAATATACGTATACAAATTAACGTAAACGTATTTTTTAACTTATATAAGTAGCTAAATCGTTTGAAGTATACATTTTTTAACATTGAGTGGCGTTAAGACAGAGACTTTGTTAGGCGCCTGTAACGATATATCGAGAGAGACAGATTCCCTTCTCACTACCGCTTTCTAGATTGATCAACAGTCATGAGAAGCTATAAGCTAGAAACGAATGTGGGCGGTCGAAAATATTTCGCCCTATCGCATCGATCTATTCGATGGTAAATCATCCGCGAAAGTGAGTGCAGAGATGGCGTCTTTGTAGCAGCGCGACACGTTTACGCCGTGGCGCCAACTCGCGACGCACGTCAATCAATCGCGCGCCATCTACGATCTTCTTGCGTCGAGCAGCACCATTGACACATCGATCGACATCGCTCCGCGTTTTACGTGCCTTTTGTCCGTCGAAAGTGAGTCTCGCGCGGGTACAAGTATCAACGGTGTCGAAGATAGCGACGTGCTATCGTCGGGGAATGTCGCGAGGGCGTCATTAGTAAGTAATTTGTTCCATTATCGATATATGTAACCGGTCTCTCGTTTTCACCATCGACCAGTTCAAGCAGTAATAGAGTTGCATGGTCGTCGGATTTATTAATCGGGAATTAGGAATACAGTGGTAATCACAGAGGTAGAGAAAGATAAAGTGACGCCGGAATGTTCTCTACGCCGAATCTCATCGGTCTGGTAGCGAGAGAAAGAGAGAGAGAGAGAGAGAAGCAGAGGGCATTCTTGTCGGACAGTGATAATGTTTCCGCGCGCATTTTCGGCGTCCGTCGTGCATTGCGCGATAATTTTCGTTCTTCGAGCTGCCGCCATTGACACATCGATTGACGTCGCTCCGCGATTTACGCACCTTTTGTTCGTCGAAAGTAAGTCTCATGCGGGTACAAGTATCGAGAATGTCGAAAGTAGCGACGTACGATCATCGGGACGTGTCATTAGGGCGTTATCGATAAGTAATCTGTTCGACTCAAAGTGCATGTATACGGTGCTTGTCGTGACATGTTTCTTTTGTCTTTCTCCGACCACACTCGTCTCTGATTACGTGTTTCTCATGATCGTTGATCGACTGAGAAATCGGGAATATGTTCGAAGGCAAAGCGACATTAGATCTGTCCTTTCCAGCTGAATCGTTTGAACTGGTAGTAACACTGTCAGAGTGAGAGTGCAATAAGTTTGAGTTAGACAAATATATTTTGTTTCGCTCTAACTTATTGCACTGGTCTGCACCAGTTCAGACAATTCAGCTGAAAAGAACAGTCCTATTTTAACAGCATGACACGCGTCAGTAATAAAGAGGGTTGTATCAATTTTATGCGAACACGTTAACCTTTTACACACTTATCCTTCTTAGCATCTTTATTCGTCTTCTTCCGCTGATTGCACATTACACGTGAGCGAATGACCCTTTTCACTGACGCAAACGTAAAGCTGTCAAAATGTCACTTGTGCTTTCAACACGTTACCGGTCTCTCGACTAATCAACGATCTAGAGAAACACGTAACTAGAAACGCATGCGGCCGTACGAAAAATCGGAGCGATTATCGATCCAGTGAATGGTAAGGCATCCGCGGTACTATGTGCGAACGAACGAACAGCTGCAGTTCGCTTATCGCGGCCACGCCTAATCGCTCTGATTACGACGGCGCTGTCTTGCTGCGCGCCCCGGATCTTTAAAACCAGGTTCGCGCTGACGGTCGTCGTTCGCCGTGTGCCGCGAGTACACGCTCGCGGATCGATGATAATCGAGCCGATCGGCCGAGCCTCCGATTTAGCTCCGAATAATAGCTTGGTTCTTTTAATATCCCGAGCGGGTTCAAGCTCGCGGAACTGTGTTGCGCCGCTGATGCAATAAGTGCGAATCGATTATTATCCGCGAGTGCGCCCGTTAACCGAATCATTGAACTCCTCCCTTTCCCCCCCCCTCTCTCTCTCTCTCTCTCTCTCTGCCTCTCGCGCGTAATATCCGCATGCAGTCTGCACACGAGGAGTAATATCCGTTTCCAAATTTGACGAGCGTTTTTGATCTCCCTGAGTCATACGTAGCTGTAGCATCCGTAGAGAATCCTTACCAGATACATATCGCTTGTGATAATTGGGGGATCTTGGCGATAATTGAACGATAATTTTCACACTGTTGACCGAGAAAACTCATGTTACATCAGCTGTGAGCGTTCTTGGCACAGCATATTATATTTTGATAAAATATCAAAATACTTTTGAACAATTTTATGTGCGCCAAGTTCTATCTTAATAAATTGAATGTAAATCAGTCATCCAGATTTTATCTAAAACAATTTTCTTAAAAGTAGAAAAAGTATTTAAAAATCTTAAAAAAGTATTCTGGCAATACAGATAGATAATGCTATAAGCAATCAGTCAGTGAAATGTTAAAATGAAATAAATATAAATAGTTCAGATATATTATTTTATATTATATAATTCTTTATGATTTTTATTTTATTTGAAAGATATTTATTATATAAAATATATTTCTCTCATATATACACTGAGAGAAAAATTATATTAAAATCAACAAATATTTCCTTGATGGTTGCCATTAAATATATTTACTTAAATTTACATTCTCTTTATTTAAATCAAATATTGTTTATTTAAATCAGATAAACAATATTTGATTTAAATAAAGAGAATGTAGATTTAAATAAATATGTTATTGGCACCCATCAAAGAAATATTTGTTGATTTTAATATAACTTTTCTCAGTGTATATAGTGTATGTATATATATTCGATGTGTGTGTGTTGATGAAAATTATAGTTAATTTTTGGTCCTAATAACATTTTTTTGGTCTGATACGAAGACAGTTGTAGTAACATGCATGTCAACTTATTATCAGTAACATTATAATGGAATTTAATAAATGAAAGAATGGTCTTCTTGATCATAATTTATATATAGTTTACTCTATTCATTAGTTCACTCTACTCATTAGTTCACTCTATGTGATTACACAGTTGAAAACGCCAAACATTTTTTTCTCAATGTATATATACGCCAGAGGAACCATCCTAAACTTCCGGTGTCCACTGAGCAATACGTGACACTCGACCAAGTCGATTTTCCGATCATTCCGACGACATACATTTCCAGACATGGTTCCGAGTAAAAATTGCCGAGATACGTACACCGACATAATCGCCGCACGATCGGGGTTGAGTGCTCTCCCCGTACACCCGGATCTGCGATTACACTTCGTCACGATCCGCGAACATTCGACAAAGGCGTTTCAAAGTCAGTCGACAGCGCTTATCGCGCGCGTGTGCACATCCGCACGCGTGCACCGACGATACCGACGTGTGCGCACGCGTACGTGCACGTGTACGTGCACGTAAGGGAGGCAGAACGGCCTGGAGTTCGCCGTCCGAGAGAAAGTGAACCAGTTGGCGGCGTTGGCGAATTTCTCGTCGCGGCAAGGCGAATAAGCGCGGCGGCGTGTTGCCTGCCTGAGTTGCCTGCCTGCCTGTCTGTCTGTCTGCTTGTGTCTACCTGTTGCGAACCGGTAATCGTGCTCTCTCGTCGTCTCACGATTATGTCCGCACCGAGCGATTAATTGAACCGACCGGCGAGCGATTTTTGGCGAACCGCCTTCCTTTTCCACGCCGGCGAGCAGCTCGCACGCTCATTTTCATTGACCCCGGGAAACGAACGTCCGGTCGGACCTTTCGGAGTCGCAGGGGCGGCTCTCGTGGTTGATTGTACACCGATACTGGTGGTATCGCGATGTTAAAACCGCCGCTGCCAGTATCTGTTTGCTGAGTAATACTAGTTCCACTTGTCTGCGCGAGCGTGACAGAGATTTCCCCAAGGATCTGCTAACCCGCGGATTTGCAACCCCCTAATCATACAAGATCTCTTAATTTCTCCCCACCGCCGCGAGACGGGATTTCTTCCGCTCTTATTGTCCGCTTGTCTGTTTTCTTCTTTCTTTTGTGAGACGAATGCATGCAGGGAGAATTGTATAGCAAAAATTATTATTGATTTTCTTAACCGAGGCATAGATTACGGCATTCTGCAGTAATCGACTGTCCTTTCGTTTCATATGTGGTATTAAAAAATTAATGTTTCCAGCGAAATATGAGGAGAGAAATTGCAATATTCTTTCCGTGTAACGACGGTACGGCATTTTGAAGAATTATTTATTGAGATAATTTCTCATCAGGGTGCACGATTCTCTCATGACGCGTCATTCTCTACTCGGCAGCAACGCACGACTGTCGTTCATCGATTCACGGCGGTAAATCGGTTCAACGGGCCGACGACGGGAACGATCGCGGCAAACGCGGTCGCGGAGCATGTAGCATCGCGGGGCGTATCATAGTTGGCGTAACATATAGGTGTAACATAGTTACGCGTTTAATTACTTAATTAGGCGGTTTCTTTTGCCGCGGCGTGTGCGCGCTGCGTGTTGTTGTTGCAGACCGCGAATGGAAACCGCGTATCGACCGGTAGCGACAGCGGCCGCGACTGCTCGGTTACCTGCGTATTCGGGATTAATGAACCGGAGATACACTCTTATTTCGTCGGCGCGATCGCGAGACGATTGCCAAACCGCAAAACCTCGAGGCCGGCTGCGGGATCCGTAGCCGAAAATCAGATCAGAGTTGAGCGAAAGCGCGCTCGTCGGAGGAAGAGGAAGAGCGCTCGAAGGCACTACCGCGAATGAAAATCGCAGAGCGGCATGTAAGCGAACGGTCGTGTCGTTGCAAGTTGAAGGCTACCGTCTTCGACGAGTATCTCTCGCTGCAACCGTCGCGGACACGAAGGAGCGCGTTTTCCTTGTACTCTCCCGGCGAAGAAACGCCTCGACGCAGAGGTCGGCGACAGTTTTGACATCGCCTCGGGCGGAATCGCGAATTTTTATTTTGTATCAAGAAATACGTATCGTGAAATACGAGTAATATTCTTACCTCTGACATATAGGTGGTATGTGTAATAGATTTATTTGTGGAATTTTCGCACGTGCGCGCGCGCGCGCGTTTGCGTGTATTTATTATTCGATCACGCGGAAATCCACAGTCGTCACGATAAAGAAAGAAAGACCGCGAATTTTACACCGGAGATATGAGGGACACCTCCGCACGTTTCTCTGGGAGGGCGGGGAGGGAGAAGGGAAAAGGAGAAACGCTTCTCTTCGTCGCTGTTACGTCGAGAATATTTCCGCGGACGTCGCCGGAATACCGTACCGGACTCCCGTGCGACACGGAATCGCGAGATGCGGTGCGAAACGCGTGTTCGACGCAAAAGTTGGCGATAGTTTTACGTCGCCTCGAACGAAATCGCGTTTTTATTTTGGCTCGTATCAGGAAATACGAGTAATATTCTTACCGGCGATATGGAGATGGTATATGCGATAGATTTAGCAACTATGTGGTCGTGCATTTATACGCATGGATTCCTCCCTTTTTCGTTTCTTTTTTTGCGAACGACACAGTAACGAGTGTTTTATGAACTCGACACATAGCGAGCGTCGATTTTTCCTTGGTTCTCTCGGGGCTGAACCTCGCGTTGCTATCATCATAATCGAGCCATTAGCACGGCGCGCTCGCAAATAATACATAGTTAAAAAGTAATCAATGCCTTCGTCGATGCTGAATGGACGGAGTTACAGCGGCGACAAGCGCTCGATAACGATGAGAAACGAGGAAAACGAGAAACGCGCGTTATCGATAATGAACGGGAAATCAAGTAAAAGTGTCAATGCCAGAACACTAAAAAATTCTAGTACCGAACAACTCAGGACGTTCTTATTGTTTTGCTTTTGAAAACGAATACTTAAACTTTCCACGTAGTGTATATTCAATATACATGTGTATATATTTTCTCTCTACTAGAGAGCTAAAACTATCCGGCTTATAAAGTATCAAAGGGATGAAATTAAATGGAGGGGATGGGGTGTCCAGATTTCATGTAGCCTATATTTTCCGCAAAATCCTACAGACTGTGCAAACTTTGGTCCAGATCGGTCAAAGAGTGTAACTCCTTGACTGTCAATGACGGAAATATCCGCACATTCAAAAAAGGTACTTATAACGAGACAATTGTGGGACGGGATACTATATTTGCAGAAAGTAACATTTATATAATTTTGTCAAAAGCATTTTTTCTCCTAACAATCAAGGGGTTAAAAGTGTATAGAGAACATGTAGACAGACATTCCATTTTATATGGATATTGAAAGTTTAAATACTTGTACTTAAAAGCGCCAAAACAATAAGAATATCCATAGCCAAGTACCGGTATTATTAGTGTCTAGACATTGGTACTTTTACCTCAGGAGGCTCACGCGTACAACTCGCGCGATCGACTCGCGAGGAAATTTCGGGGACTCGCTTCGCTGGACGAAATCGATCGCCGAGAGACGGCGACGAGACGAGAAGACGAGACGGAGACACGGGACACACGAAGGCGGAATTAACCGCGGGTAAGGACGAAGGACGAAGACGATGCGGCGCGGTGAGCTATTGTTAACGCGATGGGGTCCCAGGCCGGAGATCCAATTTTGGTAGAAAGCGGGATAAAGGAACGCGCGCCGTCGGGGGTGAGAAGCACGATGCGTAAGAGACGAGGGGAAGTCGGCGCGGCGGGGTTGTGCCCAGGACGAAGAGTTATTGACCTGCCGCGGTGGGTGGGACTCCTTGTTCGGGAGAGACGGCTGGCTGGTGGCTGGCTGGCTGGTGGCTGGCTGGCTGGTGGCTGGCTGGCTGGCGACTGCTCGCAAGGACCTTTTTGAGGTCGTTCGCGTGGCACGCGAGACTGTCGGGTTGTCGTCAAAGTAGAACGTTGCGCGGCATAATGAGTCACCCTCTCTCGTTCTTCGATCGATGCAGTTTTACTGAATACACACGTTATACATATACACTTTGGTTTCAGTTATGTCTCTTATGTTATAACGATATAAGTGTGAATTATAACCTAAACCCGAAATTTTGATCTTACTTTCGACTTTAAAAATGTTCCATTTAACCACTTCAATACTCTGAAGTATATATATATATATATATATATATATATATATATATATATATATATATATCAATTTCCTTTCATTCCATTCAACCTATTAACTTTGCCTCTTTAGGATCTACAAGTGGCATTTTGTCTTTTGCCATTTAGAGGCGTCAAGTGAGACTTCAATTTTCACCTGATCGAACACACATGATCCTTCAAAATATGCTGATATCGAAAGATTCTGGTCGAAAGAGTAGGTAGGTCTAAAATTTCGACTCGGCAACCTAAGCTCGTTGCTAATTTTGATTTCATACTCATTGCGCGCGCGTCTCAAGCCTGCCGGTAATTTTCCGGGGACGACAGTCGAAATCGCGCACCCCGCGGCTTCAGACGTCTACCCTTGTCTCATTTACAACGAGCATAGGTACGCCACTTGTAAACTCGCGGACTAAATGAATTTAATCATCGGGCGGTAAACTCATCCCTCTTCCTCATCCGTCCTTCTGTCTTCTTCCTCTCTCTCTTTTTCTCGTCCCTTTCTCTCTTGTTCTCAACCCTGTCTACCACTTCCGTCGCTGAGTTGCCGAGGCCAACGACCCCCGCATCGGCGGCGGGGTGGCGACGACGAAATTTCACTTATACCACACCGCGGGGGAGAAAGGTCCCCCTTTCAAAGGGAAACACTTTGTGCTCTTAGCACCACGTGAATGCGCGCACGCGTGTGTGCAGTCGATGACTCCCGTTAATCCTAGATTGCTGAGCACACGTTGGAGGAGGAGGAGGAGGTTCGTTAAAGCCTGGTCGCGGACAGTCCTCTCCGTGTGTTTCGAATATTTCTCCGAACGTCGAGATCAAAGGATATCAGAATTTAGATGTTCCCTCCGGGATGCAGTCCGCGTGCAGCGAAATTGATGTTTGCGGATAGATGGGAAATGTCGGAAACGACAACGACGGCTTTGAGTTCGCGTGCGTTGGAGAAGGTTTGTCGAGACCTTTTCGGACAGTCTTCCGTTTCGAGTATTTTCCCGAATTGAAGATGTTCCCCTAAATGTTTTCCTTTAGGGCGCGTGCAGCCCAAGTCGATGACGGACAATGAACGTCGAAAACGATGACGACGGTGACTCGAGGCGCGCGCTTTCGAATACCGACGATCTCTCGCGCAAGGTGATTATTAGAATAATTAAAACTGTAATTGGATCCCTTTATTGAGTGAAAGCGAGCGCCGGGCGACGCTTGATTATTCCGTCGTATTTACGTAACGCCGTGAAAATAATTGCTCGGCGCGTTACGCCGTACACAGTCCCAGGGTAGAGCCAGCCCACGGGGATCGCACGACACTCCGTTTGTCATGCGAGCGTGACAGAGCCGCCGCTCGTAAAATCCTCGGCCACCGGCCGTAATGGACTCTCCTCGGCCTCGGTGTCTAACGTCGCCGTCGCTTTTTCCCGCGAGCCACCAAAGTGTAACCGCCGTCGCTCGTCGCTCCAACTTCCCCGACGAGGAATTATCGTCGGCGGATCAGTGAAAGCACACGCGCGGCACAACGCAACGCGCGACGCCACGCACACAACGCGTGTGTGTATAGATTCAGAACGCATGGCTCGTTTACGAGGCTCGCTTTACGTGCGATTTCTACGATTTTCCCGCGACTTCGGACCGCCGTTCTCGCCCCCTTCGCCCGTCCGTCGTTACTTCGCGAAATGTAAACTTCTCTGGAGAGAAATTTTGTCATCGTTCTCTCTCTTTCTCTCATTTAAGTGAGAGATACGTGTCCGGGAATTGATACTTCTACCTTGTCTGTCTCTCTCTTTCATTTGAGAGAGAGAGAGAGAGAGAGAGAGAGAGAGAGAGAGAGAGAGAGAGAGAGAGAGAGACAAGGCAGAAGTATCAATTCCCGGACACTATTTAATCCTGGACATTTGTTTCTTGGACATTAGTCCAGGACCAATTTAGTAAACAATAACATACAATTTAATAAACTTTATTACCTAATAAACAATATCCTGCAACTAAAGCTTTGGTGACAATAACTATAAAATAGTTTATTGAAGTGTACAGAGGAAGAATATTGTAGTAAAAATTACAATACAATTTTAGTCCGGGAATAGACTGACACTATTATAAAAATTATAATGAAATATAGTAAAAATGATCATAAACGTGATAACTCTTACTACATTTACTTACTCCATGTACGCATTACTTCTACATAGAAAACTCGTGCAGTTGCCGCTCTATAATTGCCATCACCATGTCTTTTTCTCTGAGTGTGGAGAGCAGTTAGCGAAATTTAATTTCCTCGATTTCTCTCGCGCTTGTGAGAGAATAATCAAAGAAAGAGAGACGAAAGTGTACGCGAAATTACGGGATGATGACTCGCGCGCAACGTGTAAGAAGGAAATTATTTTTTGCCGTGAATGCGACGCTCACTATACGCGACTTACCTCCGGCAAGGGTCAGTCTCGGCCGACCCCCGATGCTAAACGCGATCTTCCAATTAATTTCCTCGCGTGTCTCGCTCGCGCACATCCGCGAGCCGATGACGAGTGGAAACCGCGTAAGGTTCGTTCGTACGTACGACTAAAGCGAAACTCCGGGTTCTTTTCGCTGGTACAGAGACGTATACTTGTTACAGAATAAAAGACCGATATCTATGAGCACTGATAACTCTGATACTTTTAACTCTGGACATTCTTATCGTTTTGGTTCTTATCGACATTCTAATCGTCATTCTTATTCGTCTTTTCGGATACGAATATTTAAACTTTCAATATCGAATATATACACACATATTGAACATGCGCATGTACTCTACGTTGAAAGACGAAATATTCGTGCTGAGAGACCAAAACAGAATGCCCAAAGTCAGCTGCCAGTGTTATTAGTGTCCAGGCATTTGATATTTTTATGTCACGAATGAGATCCTATCGTAGGTAAAAGAAAGCGCGAGGATGTGATGCATTGCAGAAGAGGAAAGTACCGTTGGTAGAGAGGAATTGTTAAAAAATATAAAAATCGCGTCTCTCTCTCTCGTGAACGCGTTTTTTACAGTGATTTTTTGGTTTCCTTCGAAAACCACAACTCGTGAACGCAGCGGTTTTGTTTTTCTCGCAACAATCGTGTCTCGTGGACAACGATTGTTTTATTGTTATTTTATTTTTTTTAACAATTTCTCCCCCATCAACCATGCTTCCCTTCTCTGGGAAAAATCTTGTTTTATCCGGGATGGCATTCGCGACTGTCACATTCATCCTCACTTGTATATCCACGTATCTTGTTCCGACGTCGAACAATGTTCCTCGTTTCGCGTTCGACCGTTCACGCGGCCGCGAGCTCTCCCTCCTCTCCTCCCCCGAAGCTCTTACCGGCGGACTTTCCCTTTTCGAGCGATCGCCAGGAGACAGAGGCGCGTGCGTAAAAGTTACACGCAAAATCGCGGCATAATGCAACTCTCGCGCCGGTTACGAGATCGCGCGGACGCGAAAAAGGCCGTCGGCGTGTTTTACGATTTTAGGAACTCGCACGTTCACTCGCTCGCCTTTGCCTAATTATTAGTCATCGCTCGGCGAGCGTCGTGTGTGATTAAGCTTGACGAGCCGTGCGGGCAATCGGCACCAGTCATGCAATTACGCTAATCGGCTAACTCGAATTAATGATTTTAATGCGTCACGCGATTGAACGCCCGCGGCCGAAATTCATCGTGACGTGATTTCGCCTTTCGTCCGAATACTTTACCGAGCCGGCAATCATTCCCCCGACAACTGTTCCTCCTCCGATGTCCTTCCGCGCTTCATTACCATGGTATCTCTTTCTGATAGTCCTCAAGTTCACTTGCGCAGTAAATAACGCGAAAATGGTCGAGGAATTTTCCACTAGCGCAGAAATTGCACACGTGAGCATTCGCTCCGTGCGATTTTTCCGGAGCGACAATTCCCGATTTTCCAATGTGTTTAAATGCTAAATGCGTATCTCTCGCGCCTTCATCCTCGTAACCTGTACACAGGAAAAAAACTAACGTTCACACCTTTCTCTGTTTCAGCATTCGATCGGGAAGAAGCCAACTATCCAAGTCGCGGGAAATGAAGGGGTGAGTGAGAATCATTTTTTCTCTCAATATTTTGGTAGACCTTACACGAAGAGAATATTATAGTTCTCCTTTTTTTTTTACATAAATTCTGTCTCAATTTCACTATCTTTTTAGTAATGTACACGGAAAAAGCAACTCCGTTGGTGCAGCTGAATTTTCTGTTATCTGGGGACCAGACGAAAAACTCGGTTGTAAGAATAAAAAGATTCCTGTGTAGGAAGCTTAATTGTTCTCAGTTATATCTCAACCGAATTTTAATGCAGCTGAATGTTCAACTGAATATGTTGTGGTCACGATAACAGAAAAATTATCTCTTATCCATTTGGTCCTCATTCAGTTACACAAACTGAGATTCTTTTTTCCGCATAAAAGTAGACTATCAGCAGGGTCTACCTTACTAAAGAACGTAGCATGTTTCGCAAGAAACACAGCAAATTTTTTAATAGCACATTCCAGTCCCTAAAATATAAATATTACACATGAAATGAAGGTATAGAGTCAGATACTGCAGAATGTCAATTTATTACAAAGTTCTACAGCAATTTTGCACTATAAAATTCTCTCCGCGTACTAAACACGTTCTTCGACTTATAACTGAGATAGATATGTATAGGATATGTATAGGATATGTATATTCTGCGGTTAGGATTATAGAAGATATTATGTAGATATGTATCAAACTACAAAAGGATAGTTTAAAGAGCTAAAAAGAGATAACAAAAAAAAATGGAAAAGTATACAGAACGATAAGCTAAATGAAGTGAAAGGCAGTACTGAGGAATGCTTCATCGTTTGCGGGAGCAGCTTGCATTGCAAACAAGATCTTTTAGCTCGTCGGTTGAATGAGTTTTTCCGAAACTCATTGAAAAAAAAAGAATTAGCAGCATTCTCTTTTTCTCTCAATTTTATCAATCGTTCTGATCGTTCACAAAAACGTTCAACCATGTAGCGTGTGCGAGCACGCTTCTATGAATCATTATTCTATGAATCATCAATGATGTTGACATTTACTATGGATGCTACGCGTATGGACGACGCCAATGACTTTTTCCGGCTTTGATAATTATCGCGAAACCAACGCGAGAGTTAATTATCTTCACTGTTCGCTGTGCGGCCGCGCGAATCGGCTTGTGCACATCCGTGATTCTCAGAAATTCCCTCGTGGCCGAAATGGATCGCGGTAAAAGGTTCCGTCGGATCTCGTCGCACATGAAATCCCCCTGTCGGATGGACGGGGAGGATGGTGGCAAAGCCGGCGGAGCGGAGAACGGTGAAATTTTCTTTAGGCGAAAAAAAAGTGAGAGTAAGAGGACGAGCGTGCGAGAGAAAGAAAGCTTGTACCGCCGTCGTTGTCGTCAACGTCGCGATTTCCTTAATTCACTCACGTAATCTGGTAATCACGTAGAATTATATATTCACGTTAACATCTTACCTCACGCGAATTTAAATTTGCGCAATCGAGAGAGAGAGCGCACTCCTCGCGAGTCACGTCACAGATCGATCATTATCATTTTTAATTAATATCTATGTTAGCATTATCTTATATATCTATGGAATAAAATATCCTCGTGCAATTCAAGTTTGACACAATTTCAATTTTTTATCCTTTTTTTCTTATTGCAATTACTTCGCGTGCATCTGGCGCATTCCATTATTACAGTCTCTCTATACGGGGCAAATATTGTAGTTTTTTCTTTTCTCTCGTAGAAATTCTTTTCAATTTTACTAACAGAGGGACAGACTCAATAAGATCCGTCTTGTATCAAGTGACACGTGGCAGATTTCGCTGGGAAATTATTTAATGGCGCATTCCGCAGTCCCTAAAATGTAAATAACACATACGAAATGAAAGGATAACCAATTACAGCAGAATGTCGACCTATCTGTCGCCTACACAAAAATTCCATAGTAATTCGTAATGCAAGGTTCTCCCCGTGCATATTTCATATATATCTGCGTCAGATCCTCTCGAGAGAGGTCGTATCCCAAGAGAGAGATCCGAGTATCCTCGCGACCCCGTCGTTGTCGCCGAACGACGTGGCGCGCGTCTCGCGTTACACGCGAAAAAGATCTCGCGATCGTGTCGAGAGCTCGATCTCTCGGCCGACCGAGCGGTCGCGATGCGTGCACATGTGTGCGTGCGTATTTGTCGTCACGGCTGCACCACACATACACACACCGAAGGTTCCTCGGTGAAGGCGATCGAGGTCGTCCGGGCAAGGTTATACACCATTTTCTCTCGCTGCGATGTTCGGTCTCTGGCGAACCTTCCTAGCCCTGCGTACATGCATATTGTGTGTATACATGTGTGTGTGCGCGCCGGGCGAATTTTTGTCCCGCCATGATGGAGTGCCATCGAGAAAAATGTCGCGCGATCACGTTCATTTCGTGCGTTTAATACGCGTACGCACGACCGAGGCTCGCCCCGTTGAATCTCCTCGTCGAGCCGTAATTGTGCGGCGCGCACAGGTGCGGCAAACGGGAACATTCCCCAGCTTTAGTTAGTCAAATCGGATGCGTTAAGAAGCGCGTTAAATTTCATCAATTATGCATACGTGCACGTCGATTACGTATGTGCACGTTCTCGGATTGGTTATGCGCGTTAAACATGCCTTAGAATTAACTCTGTCCAGTCAAAGTGAAGTGAGCAAAAATATATTTCGTTCCCGCGCGGACAATTTTAAATGCAAACCGCTGGATCTCCACCTTGCTCAGCGCGGCGTCACATTATCGCGGTTAATTAGACCTCGAATGCTGATCGCGAGTCGAAGTCGAAGCCGGCCGAAGTAAGTCGGTGAAGGCGACCCCTGTCTCGTTTCTTGTTTTATTTTTTTTATTCGCCTTATACAAAGGCTCGACCGTCGCCGCGATCGTATCATATCGGCGCATTAAGGCGGATTATTTGTGTTCACTCGAAAAGGCGACCTTCGCGTGTGCCCCGGCGATCTCGCGAGGAAGAGAGGAACGTCGTGCGTAAAACGTTAAGCGGCCATATGCCACCGGCGTTCCTTAACGACAGCGGCGAATCGACAGCGTTGATACGAAATCTCTCCTCCGTTGATCGCGCAGGTAATCGACCTCGTCCTTCGTCGGGCTTCCCCTCGCTTCGCTATGGCTATGGTCGTTTGCACTTTTCAGCTGCTTACTGCGTCGCGACACGAGGTCCCGAGGAACACGCGATGAACTTGTCGTGGGCTCCACGAGACTGAGAAGAGACTCTGTTCTCCGTTGACCGATCCGCGGAGATACCTTTACGTCCAAACTTCAATGCTCCTGGCTCCTCGCCGCGGCCATCTTGATTTACAACGTCAGAAGAGCGAGGAAATACACGTTAAAAATTCTTGCAAAATACGCAGGAATGGAAAGATGTGTCTAAGTGGTACTCGCAGTCGATCGAGATGTGTGAAACAGTCCGAACACTTCCTTTTTGTTTTAACAATCAATAAGTAACTAAAATAAGTAACTAAAATAAACGTGATAAGATTATAAAGAAATGCAGATTGAGAACGTAGGTTGCGTGTCACTATCAATTTTACGATAATTCACCGGACTATTTCACAAATGTACCCGATCGATTGCAAATATTATTTTACGGGTATGTCTTTTTATTTCAACGCTTTTTTTGCAAGAACATTTGTTGTGTATTTTCTCGCTTCTGACGTCATCAATCGAGAGTTCCGCGGTGAGAAGCCAGGAGTCTTAAGGTAGAAATGTCCTACACACCTAATCTTGAAACATTCTTACTGTCTTGATCTTCAAATACAAATGTTCAGATATTTTCAATTTTTAAAATATATATACATATAATTTCTATATTTTGAAAGTTCAAATATTCGTATTTAAACGATAAGAATCTTCAAGATTAGGTACGCGTGGCCGGGAACTAGTACTCTTACCTTTTACTTCCCTTCACCTCTCCGCGAGTTCTTAGCACGTTGAATGCCGCGGTGGTCACCCCGGTGACTGTAGACATATAGTAGTATATACCGTGTCTTATCGCAAGTTATAAAGTATAATTCATTGCATTCACAAACATTAGTCGCACAGCTGATAAAGAGCTGATGTAGCGAGGTGAAAGATACATGTATCTAGAATTATATTTGCTCACCGCACCGTGTCTTTAGTAAATTCAATTATCAGATTGGGTCTTGTGTGAACAATGAAGATCAGCGTGCCATTCAATATGTTGATAAATGAAAAATATTTCGTTTTTGTGAGCTCATTTCAAGTTGTTGGGTGATATATTTCACATATCAGCACGTCCACCGTTCGGAAAATCTAAAATCTCTTATATCTGGCATTCCAAATGGTTCTTTTCGAGGAAAATTTTACTTAATATCCTATAGTTCACGTTACCTATACTATAGAATATTTAGTAAAATTTTCCTAAAAAAGAACGTGTTGGAATGCAATCCTGTCTTACCATTAGGGATAATCCTTATATATTGTGACTCGAGAAGAGTTCGGGGAATTATTGTTAAAATAACGTTCTCAGAGATTTCATCTTTATTCTCGTCGGTGAAAATAATGAAGCTATACACACACATTTCTGTTTATCTTTTATCTCACTTTGTTTCAAAGGAACTACTTGAGCCCGAAGAAATGTTGGCTCTGCACTAATTGTGCGAATTTCGTCGAACTTAAAAGACTAATGAAGAATCTCGAGATATATTATTTTTTTACAGGCTCTGTCTTTTAATATTGTAAATAGTTTCTTCTGCTGTTTTGCTAAAGCATAAAAACGTATTTACTTAAAAATTATTTAATATTCCATTATCTTAATAGTCCACCTTACATTGATCCTTTTTAGTTCAAAATTAATTTCAATAAACAATGTATTAATTATGCAGTAACTTACCCAATTGCAGGTAGAATATTGCAATAAACAAGTATTAAATAATTTAACGAAGATTAGTAGGTAAATGAATAAATAAAACAACAAACTTTCTTCTTTACAATTTCTTTATTATTATTATTATGTTTTATTGGCGTTAGACGTTTCGATAAGGTTCAGAGATTTAAATGAGATAAAAAGGCGAATTGTAAGCTTCATCTCTGTTTGCCGTCTCATCTTACGTCTTGCAATCCGTTCTGAAATCAGCTCCTGGTTCTCATCATCGTCAGGCAGTCGACAGTGCCTAACACAAAAATACAATTTGATAGGAAACGCGACGTTAATTAACAATCGCACATTAACCAACGGCGATTATCGGATGCTACGATACGTATCGCGCGTGCAATCATCTCGATAATTTAATATCTTGATAATTTAACAGTTTAATTATTAATTATAATTAATTATAATTAATAATTAAGATAATTTAATAATTTAATAGTTTTAAAGTTTCGAGACACGTGTTTCACACGCGTGCGGAATGTTTTCAAAACGATATATTTCCAAGGCATTGTTTGTCGTGACTTTTCGGCCACTAAATACGTTCGTCACTGTTTGGCGGGAGGGAGGCGACTTTGTTGATCCCTTTTCTTAGGTATTAATCGTTTTGATACTCTCGTACGTCGCGTACTTGCCTGTGACCGTTTATAACGTCTCGAGCCGACGAACGACGCACACACCGCGATGCATGTGCCACGTGTTTATCTCCGCGTGTTTATCTCCGCGTGTTGAATGACTAAAGTATTTCGTCGATTATTAAAATATTCAATCGGACTCTCGTCGGCATCTCTCTCGCGCATCAGTTATACGTTAGTTAACGCACGTTTTTCCCATCAAGTCGTATCTCTGCGCGTGTGTCAGTTTAGTGACTGTCCTGTGCGACGAAGCAACCAGGATGCTGAATCAGGACGCAGGAAGTCGGCACGCAAGCAGCGATACATATCCAGGTGTGTCAAATGATTTATTACGTAGAATGTTTCCGACTTTATCTAGTGCTGTCAATTTCGAATTGCCGGTTACTCGGGTATGCGATTAATTTCAGGTATTATCTGGTTATCGATTTTTCTCATGATGACAAAGAACGAACAAGTACACGCTATCTCGTAAGTACTTGCAAAATTAAAAATGTTCTCTACAACTTTCTTTTTAATATAAACTAGAATACCACATAGCGCGCGCTTCGCGCGCGCCACTTTAGCCTTTTCGTTGTATTTACAATTTATATTATAATACTAGTTTTTACAAATTATATTCCCAGCAAACACAATGTTACATATAACGTACATGTTAGTTGTAATACGACATTTGTAATGTACAAGTTTGTCTATAAAAATTATATTTTTGTGATAATCTAAAGAATACATTAATAACAAAGAAAATCTGTTTCTCGATTTACCAGCTACTAATGGTTTTTTTACTGGAAACATCATAAATTTCTGTTGCTTACAGTTTTCGAAAATTTTATTCGCAGTAAAAGAAAGTTAAGGACAAACAGTAAGAGCTAGCACAAACATATATCAAATAGTCAATTTAGAAAAAAGGAAAAGTTTTTTTATTCACTGTCATCGTAATTTACTGCTTGAGAAGAATTCCTTTTTTCTCAAACATAAATGTTCTCTCCGTCTGAATATACAATACTGAATTCTTTGAAATTGGAATGTATTATATCTTCGACAAAAACTCAGTCTTGAAAAAGATAACATTGTTCTTGTGTGAATAGTTTTATGACCTGCGATATAAGTGGTAAACCTTAAGCAGTAAATAACGATGACAGTGAATAAAAGAACTTTTCCTTTTTTCTAAATTGACTATTTGATATACGTTTGTGCTAGCTCTTACTGTTTGTCCTTAACTTTTTCTTATTGCGAACAAAATTTTCGAAAACTGTAAGCAACGGAAATTTATGATGTTTCCAGGAAAAAAACCATTAGAAGCTGGAAAACATTTAACATATAAATTTATTTATTATTTACATATTTACATATTTTATATACATGTACATGTAACATTGTGTTTGCTGGGATTACAATAAATATCAAATTTATATGACGCGAACAACACAACCTGATCTGTCACCGCGGCTGACAGCTGCAAGCGGCACGAATTCAACTGCGACGGGATCGAGACAATCGAGACGGCCAAGCGCCGCGGAAAAGAGGCTTCACCCACTTCGATACATTTGAGATTTAGTTAACACGCACTTTTTCTGATAGGATGATGCGTTATCATAACATATAAATCGCTCTATATTATATCAATGTATTAACTCGCGAGTACTTACTCGGATCGAGAGAAGCAGCTTTATTTTTACGTCTTCTGCACGTGAGGAACTTGCGGTTACAGTTAATGTAATGAGTACGCGAAATAATTTGATATTACTAGCTTCTTGATTTTTTAACAAGTAATAAATGGCGAACGATGCATTGCATACTCGTAACAATTTACTATTTTATTACCCGTGTAATACCTGCGAACATGAGTGCCCGGATAGCCGGCTAATAGTCGTGAAAATGAATACCACCCGGCTAATATCCGCGGGTTAGATAATCAACTACTACACGTGTTATACTGACAACATTTTAATGAACATTTGATGAAATCGAGAATAAGAAAATAGATATCCCGAGTTGAAATTTAAAAACTATTCTGAGACCGGTATTCATAGACCATCATTATGTGGTAAATAATTATAGCTTTGCGAGTATTTGATTATTCGTTAATTTGTAATACTCATTTTATGCAACTGAAGATATCGACTCAAGCAGTCGAGTTACGTTCTATAAATATGAATCTATAACTAATTAGGTTCTCTCTTTCTCTCAGTCAATTGTAAATAATTACGTAGATAACTACGAATACCGGTCGAAGTGTCTTCTGCAAATTCTGAGATGTTTTTCTAATAATATTTCTTAAGACGCAAGATACAGTGTGAATCTGCCAACATTTTTTTTCTTACTTCCGTTTAACTTTGTTATTGTACTGAATCCAATCTTAAAATCTTTGTTGATGTTTACACAACTGCTCTCTTTGGCTTAACAACTTCTTTCTTCTCGCACCTTTCAAATATCTAAAAAACTTGTGAAAATTTTCAACGCCAAACGGAAAAATAATTGTAAGAGGATTATGACAAATAAGAAAGAGATTGTGACCCATGTTAATTATTTGATATTTGCTTATTGCGCATGTTTTACTTGCAGCTGACTATATTACATGATTAATACATCACTCATTGAAATTAAGTGTAAAGATTAAATGCAAGAAATAGCGGGATAACCAAATGTTAAATAATCTGAATAAATACTTCAACAAGAAGGAAATAATCATTTGTAATATCAAGGTAGGACAACAGCCTGTTATATCTCAGAAATCTCTATTGATTTTTCAAGTTCATTGTGTCTGCAGAATTAATGTAGAACTAAAATTTCGATTCGGGTAATATTTGAAACTCGAATGAAACTTCTTTCGCAATCGTGTGAGTTACGAAAATCAAACGATAAAAAAATTTACACATTTTTAACATTTGCACTCAAACATGCTGCAATTTTACACAGAGAAACTTTACACAAAAGGTGTCTGAAAAAAACCGCGAATTCTCGGGGGATTTTTTCTCCCACCTTGTTCGAGTAAATATCCTAGATATCGTAATCAATTCTCGCAGAATGACTGGTCAATGAGACCGTGCTTGTTCTCGAGTCGGGAAGTACAAAGAAGTCATGAATAATCGTGCATAATCGGTGTTTGCGAGCTTCTCGGAAAATCTATCATATTATTATCGCCGTGAAAAAGAAAAAAAACGGTATCTTACGGCCATCGTTATCTGCATGAAATCAGCGAAAAACTATTCTTTTCTCCTCTGCTTCATCCATTCATGATGACCCATTGTTATCCATGCACCGTGATCGTTTGACCCTTCAAAGGTGCTGGCCGTGCTATTCACTCTGACCTTTGACAGCCTCACGTTGTTGAAGATCCTGAAGATCGATGCGGCAGCGATGACCTTTGCGTTATGATAATACCTTAGGCCTTAGAATTAGTCCCAAACTCGATATCGTAGTCCGCAATGAACGTTCTTTAAGGACGACTTTCGTTACACGCGAAAGTGCGTCGAGTTCGCCACGAGTTCTCGAGTACGGTAGTAGGATTACTGTCGTCATTGAAAGTTGCGTTGTAGCGCGGCGCTCCTCACTTTTGTTTAATAATATCCTAAAGCCGATCTCTCAGGACGTCGAATTGAATTTTCTCTTTCTCTCTCCCTTTCAACGAAAACGTCGATATACAGAGAAGAAAGGCAATCGCCCGATTCGCAATTTCTCTCGCAATTTTTCTACTCTCAGTGTCGAGTTCAGCTCACACACGCATATATCAATCGATACAGTTTCAAGGAGCCGCCCAATCGCGCCTATATTCCTCGATGACGACACGGGAGCCGCTGGGGTCGCTGGGGAAAGCAGAGTCCGCACGGTACTGTCTTGAATCGTCGGGGTTAACTCGAAGTATCTCCTCCGTCGTGCTCCTTTTCCGATCTTTCACGCTCGTTCCGGCACGCCGCTAGGAAGGTAGCGATTATTCCAGTATAATTCGCCGTTTAGCGGACGTCCTTGCCGCGGCTGACGTATATCCAGGGAGAACCAAGAGAGAGAGAGAGAGAGAGAGAGAGAGAGAGAGATATCCGCTCTTGCGCCTTCTCTATACATACATCCATCTAGATCGTGCCGCAAGCGCTCGTGTATGTGTGTGTGTCTGTCTCCGCGCGTAATGCGCGATTTCATGTGTAGCAGCAATGCTCGGCACGATCGGGCACGATACGTGTGTGACAATCGGCCGGGCCTCCTCCTCGTATGCAGAAATACGACTTTGACACGTATACAGCCGTTTCTCTTTCTCCATCTTTCACCGTTTGCCTGTTCGTTTGTCTCTATCTATCATTCGATTGTGAATCTCTCCTCTCTCGCTCTCGCCTCCTCTTGTAATTTTATCATGAACGCGGAGAGTCTCTGTGTTCGTACGAGACACGGTTTAGCGATAGCTGCAAACTTTTTTCGCGGAGATTCGTGTGCGTCCGACGGTTCACGTTCGCGCATACACGTGCCGTGTGAGTGCGACACGCTGTGTGTGTGTGTGTGTGTGTGCGTGCGCGCGTGCGTGCGTGCGTGTATGCGCGCGCGGGACTTGACGCGAATGTGTGCGTGCGAGCGCTCGCCTTCACATTGTTGCCTTTCACTCGGTTTCTTAGAGCGACCGCTTATACATAGGTTTTACCCGGGAACGGCGCATTATTGCCGCCATTACGGAAAGAGACCTCGACGGGTTTTCGGAGACGGAAGAGGGGCGCTCCGGAAAATCGCCGAGACCCGACGTGAATCCGACACTTTGGCGTATCCGGGAAACGCTTCTGTCAATAGCTCCGTGTTGTGCTTGAAGCCAAAAGAAAAAGAGAAAAGCGTGTTTTCGCACGTCCGACTCGATTCCGGAGGATTTGCCAAACGATTGTGTCTGCAGGATAACGCGCGATTATCAGCGCTCTTCAATTAGCAAGTTTAACTTCGGCGTGTTTTAACTATGTGCAAATTTCAACACCGCGCTTATCACGCGAGAGGCTTATCGGTAGTTGGCATCCACATGAACGAACGAACGAACGAGGGAACGAGGAATCTCCCGAGCCGTTTCTCGAAGCGTTCTGCGAACGCCGATAAATCCCGCGAGCTCGCTCGGCCTCTGTGATCGACGGCCGATCGATCGGCGCTCGATCCGGTCACGGATGATTTTGTAAACTTTGTTTTCACAGATTGCACAAGCGGCGCGTGAGTCAATTCTTATTGCGTTATACGCGTGGCAAAAAGGTAAATAAGAAGGAAAAAAAGGCAGAATGAAACGATCGATTCGCACGGCGTGAAACGCGCGACGGTTGCCGCTCTCCTCTCCCCTCTTCTCCCCCTTTTCGCCGCGATATCAGCGGGAACGGGATCACGTCGAATGGAAGAGGTCGATAATGTCGGATTGCATCACGAAAAAATCCGCATCGTCCGAGAAGGATACGCGGCGTGTACAAGCACGTAAAAGTAAAACTCGGACGGCCGCATTTAACGTCGAGAGTGCGTGTTCCCATTCGTTCGCGCGACACTCGCCCGGCCCGGGCTCTGTTTCGCAACGTTTTCGCGTGCTCGCCCCTGGAAGGCTCCGCGACGGCGGAGGACGCGATCGAACGACATCGTCCTTCAAGGACGCGAATCGTCAGGCGGAAGTTCCCGGTCGCGTCGTCTCTCACATTGTCTTCTCGCGCGGCGCGGTAAACGTTTCCTCCTTGAGCCGTTTGCAACACGGACGCGTTCGCGCGCGCGCGCGTAATACGTAACGCATACGCATACACGTGCATGGTATTTGCGCACACACGAGCTCCCTTGCCGGCTGAAGGCGGTATTCCATCGCGCGATCAGTCGCGACTGACACGAAACGTCGCTGCTGTAACAGTTACTTTTACGCGTGACCCACTTGCCATTCCGGCACCGTCGAATCTAAGCGCACCGCCGTGCAGGTGAGCAAAGTGGGTCGCCCTGAAATCACCGGCCGGGCGTGTGCGCGAGGCAGTCAGCCCTAAATGAAGGTCGTCTGTTCATTCCGTGGAAGGTCATGTGTATGCATGTATATGTGTGTATGTGTGTGATCCTCGCGGAAGTCGTTGATTGTCCGCGGTGAGAAAGATCGACTGCAGTCCTTATTCTGAATTCTTGTTCTCTCTTTTATCGATAGGAGTGCCTCTGAATGTGACTCATGAGTCTCCCGATTGGTCCATAAGCACGTTCGGAGACGCTTCCATTTATCGATAGAAGAGAGTCCACACGGAAAAAAGTTAAACTTTTGCCGTGGCATTCTGTTTCTTAACATCGTTTTATTTATCCTGTTGCATTATTATACGTTCTGGCGAGCTTGAAATTGAAATTTCACCAAGGTCCGCCCGAAATTTTGGCCATTCTCTGAAACTTGCTACTTCATTTGTTGAGAAAAATATCAATTCGAGATCACGAACATGGGAGATATTTGGTATTTGACGCGTTTATAACACTTTTACGGGCACGCCGCGCGAGTACACAGCGTGTGACGCCGCTTACAAGCTGTGACGCCAACTCGTGTTCGGAATATATTAAATGCCATCGACGTTTACGTTCGTATATTTATGTGTGTGTGTGTGTGTATATGCGTGCGCGCGCGCTGTGAGCTGTTACGGTTTCGGAATGCCGTTGGACGATATCGTATTAAAAATCGCTCTCGACCTAAACGTGAGCCTCAAGTCCGCCGATGCGTGGTCATCATCATCATCCTACCGCACGCGTCGAATACGTAGCATCGATGTCAAAGCGGACACGAGAATACGGTTGCCTTCGCGAATGACCTTTACTCGCAGATACATCGACTTCTGTTCCGTGGATATGTGTCACGGCATATGCGTACACGCGGCACCGACACCGACACGATGCGATGGGTCGGTTAATTTCAATGATCGCGCAAAATCGAATGTGGCGACGACGACGATGACGACGACGTCTCAAAGTCAGAACGTGAGAACGAGAACTCCGCGAGAAGAGCGGAGGGAAGAGCGGAGGGATAATCCTTTTGTCAGAGGGGTGAGG